>NW_006922385.1:317888-330919 GCF_000298275.1 Orycteropus afer afer | reverse complement strand
ACACACACAAATATATATATACACACACATACACACACAATGATAGTTACCTTGCCTTTGCCCTATACCTTTGCTTTTCTTTCTTATGACTTTTTTTTTAAAAATTATTATATGTGTATTTTATTATATATATTCTCCAATATTAATTTTAAGTAGATGGAATAATTGTTTAATTAATAAAATAATTGATGATCAGTCTTGTTGCAAATTGTCACACATTGTCATAACTGAATTGTCCATTCCTTCCAATACCTTCTTTAAATTGACTTTACATACAATTAATTATTTGGCTGTTTTTGTAGTCCTCCTATTTTTGCTTATCTAGAACATACAACATCTAAAGAAACCTTGTCTTCATTCTGTCTTAACAGAAAAAGAAAATCCTGTTTAATACCACTCTTCATACTAAATAGCAGAGTGTTATCTTAATAGAATCCATGTCTTTATCCTTAAAATTGTTGCATTTTAAATATATATAGTTGTTGAATTTTAATCCTATTTTATGAAAATGTTGTGAATGATTTCATTTTTGCTTTAAATAATTCTTCTCCTTTAAGTCAAAATATTATAGCTGACATATTTTATTTTTTTCCTGAACATGATTCAAAAGATCTCAAAATTCTGTGATTGATGAATATTAACATCTAGGTGCTTTTCCTATGTTTCTCAGAGGGAAACAAAATCCCTGGTAAGTGACCTTTCACTTCAGACACAGCAGAAAATTGTTTTAGCATCACCCTCTGACAGTTGTTTATTTTTTTCCCACCTCTATAAATGTGATGCTTTCCCCTGGTTTTGTTTTCACAAATAGCCAACATGTCATTCCACCCTGACTGTTGCCTTCCTGAAAAGTGTTTTAAATAATTTCCCCAATTAAGAGTAGTAAAATACCAGTGAACAGCCCTCTTGACTGTGGGTTATTTGTGATACCCATTTGCTGTGGAAAAACAAAGCACAATAAAACAAAAATGACTCATGGCTTAAACTTAATGAGTATATTCAGACAAATGCAAGAGCAAAATTACAATGACACATTCTGCTTGGTTTCCCAATAACAGGTAAATCTATCCTCCCATGTCAGTACAGGGACAGTCTTACTAAGTAAAGTATAAGAAAACGAGAAATAGAAATTCCTAAAAATAATACTTACATTAAAGATATTTAGTATTATTATTATTATTTCCCTAACACTCACACTGTCAGCCTCAGTCTTTCAAATTTTAAGTTGTAGCTAAGTAGCTTTCTATTTTATGTAATTTCATGTCCTAAGCTAGCTCAGAGTGAGGCCTGATATGACCTGAACACATCCATAAGTAGGGTTGAGAGTTCCCACTAGGGAATCTGCAGTGCACACAGGAGCAGGGAATTTCTTTCACAATTCACCCTGCCACAACTGACTGACTCATTCATTCAAACTTCATGTTAATAAAATCCACAGGGAAATTTGTAAATTATGGCCATACTGAAATTTATACAATTACAGATATGAGAACAGGAATGAATATCTGTCATTTTCTCCATATTCCCCAATGTCTAGCACAATGCTTTAGTTTCAAGATCCCTCACTTGCATGGTGCATGCCAAGATACTTGTGGTAGTTATGTTTATGTGCCAACTTGGCTGGGCCTGGGTGAGTGGCTGGGCAGCTGATGGTGGTTATTCCCCATGATGAGGTGGCAATCAACTCCATGGTGGGGTCTATCACAAGCAGCTCAGTAGCTGCCTTTGAGATGTGATCTGCTTCCCATATGTAAGCAGCAGCTTTGGGAATGGTCTTTAGGCTATGGCACGCTTGGACCCTCCATGTTGTTCAGCAGCCTGCCATACTCTGCCGACCTTGGGACTTACAATGGGCTTGAATTAATGGCCTGCCATGTGGTTTGGTAACATTGGGGCTGTGCCTTTTTACTTGTCAACCTTAGGTTTTTCAGTCTCAGCAGCCAGCAGCTGTCTGAGTGAAGAAACACCTCTAGCTCCAGTGGGTCAGGAGCAGGAGACAAAGCTGGACCCCAAGGTTGAGGGACTTTCACCCAGCCCCTAGAGCTTGGCACTTTGAACTTGGACTTAAAGCCTCCAAATTTTAAGAATAAACTTCTGTTTGTTAAGGCCATCCCATTTGTGGTATATTCTTGTCAGAGCAGTACTAGGTAACCAGAACAATACTGTTTCTCTTTTCATTTTCAAATTTTGGCAACAGCTTTCCTTAAGGTTATACCCAAAATTATATAACTTTATTGTGGAATCATGAGAAAAAAGGAAAAAGGAGGGGGAATGGAGGGAGGGAGAGAAAAAGAGAGAAGCAGAGAGAAAAAGGAAAGGAAGGAAAGAAGGAGGGGAGGAAGGAAGGGAAGGAGGAAGCTTTGGAGTTACTAATGGGGTCAGAAGATTTGTAAAATGCCTCTTGAAGGAAATGATTTTTAAGTTGGGCCTTTATTAATCTATCAGATTTGGGGAAAATGGGGAAGCATTCCAATGAGAAGAAACAATTTATGTCAAATGTATGGGTATTAAATGCAAACAAAAAGAAGAAAAGCTAAGATATGATGAAACAATGAGAAATAGTGGCCAAATGAATGGATAGAAAGGAAGATCTCAGGTTATTTCACAACTTGGCCAAAGTAAGAACATTGTAGAATGCTTAGAGAAATGGCGTTGTTGTATCTCAATTCTGTAAAGTTTACTCTGGCTGAAGAATACTTTATAAAAATTCTAGGAAACTATAAAACTATTGAAATCCTGTCCAAACAGTAGACCTAAGTAGGTATAACAGTAGACCTATTGTATCTTATACTGAGGTATAATCCACTGATTCATGCCATAAAATTAGAATATATAAAACCAGCAGAAAATGCATTTGACTCTCAATTTGAGCAGAGTCCCTGCATGACTCCATAGTCTGGGCTACAGGGCCTTTAATGATTTAGATCCCACCTATTTTTTCCCCATTCTTTGCTTTCCCAATCTCCTAAAAGCCATTCTGTTGCATCACTCAACTTTCCAGAATATGCCTTTATTGTTGACAATCCTAAACCTGTTCACATATTCATCTTTGATTACTTACTTTTTAAAAATAATATTAATAATAATAAATTGTGCCTGCCATAGCCAACTATTTTCTCTCTGGTTTCCAATTGAACCTTGGATACATTTGAAAGTTCTCTGTAGTGATAGCCTAAGACACTCTATTTCCCTATGGAAATTTTTTTTTTGTGGGATGGATCAGCACTTAGAGAATTCACCTTCATGAACTGCAGAAAAATAGTGACAGGAAGTATTAAAAAGATTCCCTTTGCCTATAATGTAAATAAGATCATTTAGAATATTTTCTGTCATGCAAAGTCCAATTTAATCTGTACCTTTTCCAGAAACATTTTTAATACACCCAATTAAAATTAATAGTTCTTTCTTTTGAATTTCCAAGACACATGATTAGTACTTTTTCCCTGTCATTTGTTAAATTCTTGCTTCAGTGGACCTTAAACAACTGCTTTATTCCCCCTTTATTTCCACAGATGAATCACCTTTGCTCCAGAGTTGAAGTGATTTATTCTTTTTTTTTTTTAATCTCACAAACATTTACTGGCTATGGTGATATATCAAAGTAAATAAATCAAACCTATCTTCAGAGAGTGTACATAATATTAAAAGAAATATTAAGGGTGGAGGAAGTAGCTACAGGGTTATATTTGTGTAGAATGAAAGTTGATAAGGAATCATAGAGAAACTGAGTGACCATTTCTGCTAGGTTTGGGTTGGTGAATTTTACCAAACACCATTCTGTGCTCTAACTAAAATAAATTTCTCTTTTCACAGTTGTCAGTTTCCACTTGTAAATGTGGATTGCTATTGTTAGTTACCATTGAACTGGCTCTGACTAATGGCAATCTTATGTATTTTAGAATAAAATGTTGCCAAGTCCTATGTCATTTTCATGATCATTGGTATGTTTGAGTCCATGTGGTAGCTATTAAAGATGGATAGATTCTGACAATTAATGATAGAAGGGATCTATTGGCCTTCAACCCACAACCTTGATTACCATGCCATATGTTACCATGAAAGCGTGTCTCATTCAGTCTGAGATGCCACATGTATCAACTTATATTAAGTCTCTGGTTGCGTGAACAGTTTGCACTTAGCTGCTAACCAAAAAGTTGGTGATTTGAATCCATCCAGCTCTGCCATGGAAGAAAGGCTTGGAGATCAATTTCCTTACAATGGAAGTCATAGAAAATTCTGTGGTGCACAGTTCTGTTCTGATACACATGGAGTGTGTGTAATCAACTGGACAGTAATGGTCTTATTTTTTAGTTTATTAATATTCGTTAATAAGCAGGGGCCAAACCAGTGAGACTCTTGTTGAGGCAAGATTAGTGAATTTGTCCTCTCTGTACTGTTAAGTAACCAGAATTCCAACAAATCCTTCACATGAAAAGGCAAATGCAGGAGTATTCTGACAGCAGAATTGATAAGCCTGCTCTTGAGAATAGATGAAAGAGTTCTCTATTAATTGGGAAACAAAGGACCCATTTTCTGGACCTAGAGGACTACTTCAAAGGTGTTATAATGCTGGGCTTGTAGATTCTTAAACTGAATATGCAAAAGTAAGGTGCCTGAACAGTCTGTCAGCACAAAAAGTTTTTAAATTTTTGATTTAATATATCATACTAATTAGCAAAAGTTTCTATTATTTAAATAATGACACTGGAAGCACTTGCTGTAACCATTCCTGAATTTTGCACTATAGACATAGTATGTGCAATATTAAATGACCTAACTTAGGAAACAGATTAATTAATTGCTAAGTAAGGTTAAATTTTAGAGGACAAGACAGATGGTTGTCAGTAAAGACTGCCCACTCTAAAGGCACATGAATTGGTTAAGGAAAGATGAGTTACTATAACCACGTAGTTAAAAAAAAAAAAAAAAAGTTCATCAGATAGAATAACTGGTTCACTGGTGGTGCTGTGGTAAGGAATTTGGCTGTTAACTAAAAAGTTGGCAGTTCAAATCCACCAGCCACTCCATGGAAGAAAGATGAGGCACTCTGCTTCCATAAAGATTTACCTCCTTGGAAAGCCTATGTGGATCTCTATGAGTCAGAATCAACTTGATGGCGGGGAGTTCGGTTTCGATTTGAGGAAAGAATAAACATAAACACATGCCAGCATAAAGGGCTGGAAATAGTCTATTATGATGGTAGAAACTTCTGTTTGTCTCCCAATATCAATTTTCCCCCTTCTGTATGTCACTATAAACACCAATTTTTAGCTGTACATAAGATCAAAAGATAACCTTATCATTTAGATGTTGCAATGTGTTAAGTTCTAGCATGTGCCAAGTGATATGTGCAATTTACAAAAATGACTCTTAGAGAGGTTGTATGCCTCCCATCTTTCCTTTATCCTGCTGTTTGGAACGTAGTTATAACATCTAGGAGCCCATCTTGGAACATAATGACAAGAGGTTTAAAAGATAATTCTGCATCTCTACTGCATATCTTCTGACCAAGAAGTTTAGACAGGTTTCTTTCACCATCTTTTCAAGGATATTTGTGTAATCAAACAGCATTGGAAGCTAGAGACAGTCTCTTCCTTCAGAGCAAAGAGCAGATTTGTTTCTTGATCATTAGAATAAATGATATATCCCTCAAGGGCAAAGTATAGACAGGAATACCACAAAGTCAGTCCCAAACTCATGATGATTCCATGTACAGTGGATCAAATTGCTACCTGGTCCTGTGCCATTCCCATTTGGTTGTAAATCAGATCATCGTGATCCATAGGGTTTTCCTTGGCTGGTTTTTAGTAGATATCCAGGCCTTTCTTCCTAGTTCATCTTAGTCTAAAAGCTCCACTGAAACCTGTTCAGCATAATAGCAACACAGACTTCCATTGACAGATGATAAGTGTACCTGACATACTTTGGCCAGGAATCAAACCTGGGTCTTCTGTGTGGAAGGCAAGAATTTCACCACTGAACCACCACTTACAAATAGTCCCCTCGAAAGACTGGTGTTCCCTAAACTCATGTTTCCTCAAATATGGAATAAATCCACTGTGTGTGCAGCATTTACCCAAATCACTATGTATCACCCTGGTGGAACATGGGGGTAGCTAGTGGAAGCGATGTAAAAATGAAGCTTATGTTGTCTCGTGCTATGAGTAATAAACTCATTTCTCTCGATGTAGGAAGGAATCATGTGTCTTCAGCTAGCACCTATGAAACTGTAGCAGACTAATTTGTTAGTTTGCAAGTAGAGTGACATTTTAGACTTTTCAGTCTTTGACAAGGGCCATAGTCTCAAGTTGATGCAACAAAAAGAAGGATTAAGTTTAGGTCTCCACATTTGTAAAGCAACTTTTAACACACATCTGAGACTAAAGGCTAACTAATGCAGACTTATTTCTTTGAAATGATACATCGTATGTAATAGAATATAAAACATGGCAGGAATTTAGATGGACACTTGACAGGGCACTCTCAAGACACTGAAGGCTGGAAAACTCACAGCAAAACGTTAAGTAAAACTCATCTGCCTGCTAGTTATATACACAAAGTAGAGAACATATTAGGAAAAAATAACAATGTTGTTGGTGTTATCAGATAATTGCTATTTTCAGCAGTTTTAGAAAAGTCAAATATGTCAGGTATACTTCTCCATCTCCTGCCAATTCTTGACATTTCAGGAACATACTGGATGATACTGATTGGAAACTCAACGATGAAGGGTAAATTTCTAATGATCCCTAAGAATGTTCCTTCCTTCCTTTTTTGCTTTCATTCTTTTTTCATTTCTGTTCTTTTCTTATTGCTTCAGAATGAAATTCCAACTCCACAGAATGGGCTACAGCACATTTCTTTCACAGTATATCTTTCCATTCTACCACCTGCATTACTTCCTCCTCTACTTCACCATCATTCGTTCCATCAACACCACATACCTGACACTTTTTTTTTTTTCTTTAATCACCTTTTATGGCCTTTCATAAGGAGTTCTGGTAGTGTAATGCAGCAATGAGTAAGGTATTTGACTGCTAACAAGAAAAGTGGTATTTCAAACACAACAGCTGATCTGCTGTTGGAAATGGCACGACTTATTCTGTAAAATTTTACCACCTTGGAAACCCATTGGGGGCTATGAGTCGGAATCCACTTGATGGCAGTGGATTTGGTCTTGGTTTGCTTTTATGACTTTTCATAAAAAGCCCTGGTAGTGCAGTGGTTAAGTATTCCGCTGTTTGCCGAAAAGTTGCCAGTTTGAATTCACCGGCTGCTCTGCAGGAGGAAGATGCAACAGTTTGCTTCTCTAAAGACTGTAGTTGTTGTTAGGTGCCTTGGGTCAATCCGACTCATAACAATGCTGTGTGCAACAGAACAAAAAGCTGTTGGGTCCTGCACCATCTTCCCAGTCATTGCTATCTTTGAGCCTACTATTGCAACCACTGTGTCAACCCATAAAGATTACAGCCTTAGAAACCCTATGGAGCAGTTCTACTCTGTCCTATAGGGTCACTACGAGTCATCATCGACTCAACAAAAATGGGTAGGAGTATGACCTTTCATATCTCTTGTGTTAAAAATTATACTTTCCCTGTATGTAATGTTTTCTTTTCCTTCATTTCTTCATATTGGAAATTTTTACTCATTTTTCAACTCTAAGTTAAAATAGCATGTCTCCTTTATTTCTGCAAAGTTGTCAGTTGTTACTTCTTATGATGTCAGTGCATTTACTTTCAGTGTCAGCTTCTCTATTCTTCAGATTCATGACATCTCATTTGTGATTGTAGTGAAACAGAGAGATTAATATAAAATATGATTAAACAGGTTGTGAAAGAAGAGCTGAGAAGATAATTTGTGATGATTTTCATGAAGTTTTGTACATACATTGCAGTATTTATTCTCTCTTCTTACAGCTTTTTGTTTCTAGTCGAAGATTATATTTGTAACTTTAACAATAATAAAAGTAACAATTATTATCATCAGGTATTTCTATTTTCTAGTTGTAGCCACTTAATTTATGTTTCCAAAAAATAGATTATAGAAAATATTTATAGCACATAGTCACATATTGGAAGCTCTGCTAGCGTTCTGTCTAAGGCACTTGACTGCTAACCAGAAGGCTGGTGGTTCAAACCCACCAGCCACTCCTTGGAAGAAAGGTTGGGCAATCTACTTCCGTAGTGATACTGTCTGGGAAACCCAAGGAGGGGTCGCTATGTATCGGGTCCAACTCAAGGGCACATAACAACAACAGAGTCATATAATAAATTATTTTCAAAATCTTTTTGAGTATTGAAATATATCTACCAGCTTTAGTAGTGGATCTATGAATTGAACTAAATGAACATGATCATCTCTTTGATACAAATTACAACTATCCTATTATTTTTCAAGATTTTTTGAGGAAAAATTCATAGTTCATTATTTTTTTTTCTTTCATCTGGATATATCCTAATGTTAATCAATATTAATATTCCTAAAATTATAATAGTATATTTTTAAATCTGCATAGAATATCACACTATGAAGGACGTGAATAGAGATATAATGTAGGCAAAATGAAAGAATCATCTACTAGCCTAAATTTTAGAAAATTATTTATAAAATAACAGCTACCATTTATTTTATAAAATAAATCAAGCATTTATTTTACAAAAGGAACTATCAAATATTATCTCATTTTTGCCAAGTAATACATACATTTCTTTTTTATACAAGTCCTTATGCTACTGGATTCTTTTCATAGAAAGGGCCATGCAGAAAGAGGAGTGACTGAAAGAATTGTTGTTGTTGTTGTTATGTGCCATCGAGTCAGCCCCGACTCATAGAGACCCCTCCTTGGGTTTCCGAGGAGGTATCACTACGTAGTTTATAATAAATGGGATTATACAAAAGAAATCATCACCTACAAACTTGGAAGGAACATTTTATTCACAAATAAAGGGAAATGTTAAAAATTTTAATATCCATTTTCTATAGGTACTGTTTTTAGTAATCATATACATACATATCGATTTGCATGAAAGTTTTCAGAGCAAATTCATTTTCCATATGTTTCGTGTTTTACAACAGTTCATACAAATTTTATTTCATACCATTGATTATAATTCCCATAATATAACAGATTTCTTCCCACTTCCTCTGTCCTTCTTTGCTATGCATTCCTGACATCTTAGGTATCTCCTTATGCAAATATTGCCCTTCTTATAACCCATGGTTGATTGTCGTCAGGAGTGTACCTACTTGGTATAAATGGTTACCTTATACATGTGTCTATTGTTTGGCTGGGAGCCACAGGAGGGAGTTCAATTCCAGGCCTGAAGGATGATTAGGGGCCATAGTCTTGGGGATTTCACCAGTCTCTATCAGACTAATAGGTTTGGTCTTTTTTAATGATTTTTGAGTTTAGTTCCACATTGATCTTCCACTCTATCCAGGATCTCCTATTTGGATCTCTTTCTGAGTGGTTCACAGTAGTAGCCAGGTACCATCAAGTTCTTCTGGTCTCGTAGTTATAAAGGCTGAAGTTAGCATGGTCCACTAGTTTCTTGGACTAGTTTCTATGCATCTTTGGTTTTCTTCATTCTCCTTTGATCCAGACAAGAAGAGAAAAATTGTTGCATCTTAGATGATTTCTTGCAAGTTTTTAATACCCCAGTCACTACTCATCAAAGTAGGATATTGAACAATGTTTTTGTGTAATATGTTATGTCAATTGAGCTTGATGTCCTCCGCCACCACAGTCCTCAGCCAGTGGGCCCAGTCACTCACTCCCTCAGAGTGTTGGGTGTGGTTAAGAAGCTATTATAACTTTGCATGTTAGGTCTGGTGGTGTAGTGCCTAAGGCATTTGACTGCTAACCAGAAGGCTGGCAGTTCAAACCCACCAACCATTCATCAGAAGGAAGGTTGAACAATCTACTTCCATAGTGATTTGCCTCAGAAACCCAAGGAGGGGTCACTGTGAGTCAGATCCTACTCCATGGCAGTGGTTGCATTTTTTTATTTTTTGTGTTAGGCAATGTCAAGTCACTTCGGACTCATAGCAACCCTATGCACAGCAGAATGAAACACTTCCCTGTCCCACACCAGCTCTACAATCCTTGCTATACTTGAGCCCATCATTGCAGCCACTGTGTCATTCCATCTTGTTCAGGGCCATGCCCACCTCCATCAACTGTCCACCTTACAAGCCTTACAATGACATCCTTCTCCTGTGAATGGTCCCGTCTGACAACATGACCAAATAGGTTGAAACGATTCTGGCCATTCTCGCCTCCAAGGAGCATTCCAGCTGCACTTCTTCCAGGACAGATTTATTAGATCTTTTAGCAGTCCATGGTATGCTAAGCATTCTTCACCAGCACCACAACTCAAAAGCATCAACTCTTCTTCAGTTTTCCTTATTCATTGTCCAGTTCTCACATGCATATGAAACAACTGAAAATACCATGGCTTGTGTCAGGCAAACCTTAGTCCTCAAGGAGATATCTTTGCTCTTCAGCACTTAAAAGAGGTCTTTTGCAGCCGATTTGCCCAGTGCTATAGGAGCTCTGGTAGCATAGTGGCTAAGGCACTTGACTGCTAGCCAGAAGGCTGGCGGTTCAAACCCACCAGCCACTCCTCGGAAGGAAGGTTGGGCAGTCCTACTTCCTTAGTGATACTGCCACAGAAACCCAAGGAGGGGTCGCTATGAGTCGGGGCCGACTTGACGGCACATAACAACAACAACGACAACATATGTCACCTGATGTCTTGATTGCTGCTTCCATTGGCATCGATTGTAGAACGAAGCAATGTGAAGTCTTTGACAACTTCAATGTCTTCTCCATTTATTGTGATGCTGTTTATAAGTCCAGGTGTGAGGATTTTTGTTTTTCTATTGAGACGTAATCCATACTGCAGACTGTATTCTTTAATCTTCATCAGCTTTAAGTCATTCTCACTTTCAGAAAGCAAAGTTGTATACTCAGTATATCACAGGATGTTAATGATTCTTCCTCCAATCCTGATGCCATGTTCTTCTTCATATAGTCCACGTTCTTGGATTATTTGCTCAGCATATTGATTAAATAAGTATGGGGAAAGGATACACCCCTGATGCACTCCTTTCTTGATTTTAAACTATACAGTGTCCCCTTGTTCTGTTTGAATGGCAGCTTCTTTGTCTATGAACAGGTTCCTCATGAACACAATTAAATGTTCTGGAATTCCCATTCTTCACAATGTTACCCATAATTTGTTATGATCCACACAATCAAATGCCTTTGTACAGTCAATAAAACATAAATAAACATCTATCTGGTATTCTTTGCTTTGAACCAAGGTCCATCTGACATCAGCAATGATATGCTTCATTCCACATCTTCTTCTGAATCCAAACTACATTTCTGGAAGTTCTCTGTCAATATATTGCTGCAACCATTTTGGAATTATCTTCAGTAAGATTTTACTTGCATGCAATATTAATGATTTCGTGAGATAATTTCCACATTCTGTGGAATCACCTTTCTTTGGAATGGGTACAAATATGGAGTCCTTCCAGTCAGTTGGCCAGGTAACTGTCTTCCAAATTTCTTGGTATAATTGAGTAAGTGCCTCCAGCAGGGCATCTATTTCTTCAAACATCTCAATGGGTATTAGACCAATGTCTGGTGCCTTCTTCTTCACCAATTTCTTCAGTGCAGCTTCAACTTCTTCCTTCAATGTCATTGGTTCTTGATCATATGCCTGCCACCTCCTGAAATGGATGAAGATCGACCAGTTCTTTTGGTAAAGAGACTCTGTGTATCCCTTCCATTTTCCTGCATCAGTCAATATTTTGCCCCTAGAATCTTTCAGCATTCCAACACAAGGCTTATATTTTTTCCTCAGTTCTTTCAGCTTGAAAAATGCCGAGTGTGTTCTTCCCTTTTGGTTTTCTAACTCCAAGTCTTTGCATATTTCATTATAGTAGTTGGGTGTGTCTGCTCGAGCTGCTCTTTGAAATCTTCTGTTCAGCTCTTTTATCTAGTCATTTCTTCCATTAGCTTTTTTACTCTCCACTCAAGGGCAAGTTTCAGAGTGTGTTTCTTTTTTCCTTCCTTTCTCATCTTTTTAATGACCTCTTGCTTTCTTCATGGATGGTGTTCTTGATGTCATCTCACAATTCTGGTTTTTGGTCACCTCCATGTGCTGACGTGGTGTTCAATAAATCAAATACATTGTATAGATAGCCTCTAAATTCAGGCGGGACATATTCATGGTCATATTGTGGCCCTTGTGGACTTGCTTTAGTTGTCTTCAACCTCAAGTTGAATTTGCATATGAGCAGTTGATGGCCTGTTCCACCATCAGGTCCTGGTCTTGTTTTGGTTAAAGATACTGAGTTTTCTCTTGCCTCTTGCCACAGATGTAATCAATCTGATTCCTGTGTACTCCATCTGGTGGTTTCCATGTGTATAGCCACCATTTGTGTTGTTGAAAAAAGGTATTTACAATGAATAAATTATTGGTCTTGCAAAATTCTATCATGCAGTGTCCAGCATTATTTCTGTCACCAAAACCAAATTTTCCAACTGCCTGCAATTCTTCTTTGTTTCCAACTTTTACTTTTCAGTCATCAGTGATAATTAACACATCTTGATTGCATGTCTGGTCAACTTCAGTCTGCAGAAGTTGAAAAAATTTTCAATTTCTTCATCTTGGCTTTGGTGGTTGGTGCATAAATTTGAATAATCATAGTAGTAACCAGTCTTCCTTGTAGGTGTATGGATATTATCCTATCACTGACAGCATTGTACTTCAGGGCAGATCTTGAAATGTCCTTTGTGATGATGAATGCCATGCCATTCCTCTTCAAACTGTCATTCTTGGTATAGTAGATCATTTGGTAGTCTGATTCAAAATGATGAACACCGGTCCATTTTATCTCACTAATGCCTATGATGTTGTTGTTGTTGTTGTTGTTTGCCGTCGAGTCGGCCCCGACTCATAGCGACCCCTCCTTGGGTTTCCGAGGCAGTATCACTACGGAAGTAGGATTGCCCA
>NW_006922385.1:313688-316821 GCF_000298275.1 Orycteropus afer afer | reverse complement strand
ATATACATATCTATGTATCTATGTGTATATATGTATATAAATATATTTATATAAAACTAAAAACTCATAGAACTATGGGTCAAATCAACTCAACAGCAGTGAGTTTGGTTTATATTTTATATATATATATATATACACACACACATAACACTAACATTCTCTGCCATCGAGTCAAATCTGATTCATAGCGACCCCTCCTTGGAGTTCTGAGGTAGTATCACTAGAAATAGATTGCCCAACCTTCCTTCTGAGGAGTGGCTGGTGGGTTTGAACCACCAGCCTTCTGGTTAGCAGTCAAATGCCATAAGCACTACACCACCAGAGCTCCTGTATATGTATATGTATATAATATTATCCAATATTCTGAAGGAGAGAAATTATGAAATATGCATTGACTCATTCAGTCCTATTGTATAATATGGAGGTCTTTTTTTTTTTCCCCCCAAGAACAGAAGTTAATTTTCTCCAAGTTCATGAGGCTAGAAATCCAAAATTAAGGCAATGGCTCTAGGAAAAGATTTAGTCTCTGTCTGCCTTGGGAGAAAATTCTTGTCCCTTTCTCTACCCTTGGTGTTCCTGGATTCCTTGGCAATCTCCAAGTGGTGTCTTTACCCTGTTGTGTTTGCTTGTCTCTGTGTCTATGCTGGTCTTCATATCACTCAAAAGTGATTAGGTGTAAGACACTCTACACTGATATGACCTCATTAACATTAGAAAGAAACTCTGATTCCAAAATAGGAATATATCCCCAAGTGTTGTTGACATGTTGCATTGAGCCAATTGCATTTAACCTATAACATTCTTATTGTTTATTATTGCTTTTTATATAAATTTAATTAAGTTTGTATATGTTATCATAGTTTAATAATTTTAGAAAATATAATAAGTATATTATTGATTATAAGTAATGATTATAAATATTCTTAATTATCAGAGATGCTAGTTTCGACTAAATGGAGAGTATACTTTATTGCAATGTGTATAAATAAACAGAGCAACTTGAAGTCGATACTTCTTTTAAAACAATGGAAGAAAGACCGTTTATAAACCAACTATGTACCAGAGACTGAGCTAGGTATCTTGCATAAAGTTACTTACCCAATAAATGACATCCTTGCAAAAATTTTTGCATTAAATTTTAATAATAAGATCTCACGATTGTAAAATACCTCTTTTGAGTTACATCTTCAGTTTAAATGAAACAGAGAAATCAATGCAGTTCAGATTTCATGAAGTGTTTAAAACAATAAAAGCTTCTGAGTGAATAATTTTTTTCACTCTGGGTGCTGTTGCAAGCTTAATTGTCCAATACATTCCCTTTAAAATGATTCTGTTGGTTAATCTCAACATTTTGCAAGATTCAGAGCTGCAGACAACTTGTGCACAGTCAAGCAAGGAGTTTTATATCCATATAAGAACACTTGAGCAATCAGAAATACTTCTTGTGGTAGGCATTATAAAAAAGATACTCAGGCCTTTTTTTTTTTTTTTTTCTTTTAAGCATGTCTCCACAATTTGCAATCTGGTAAATCATATTTTAGAGTTGTTAAAATGTATCAGAATTTGCAAATCGAAGATCTTATATGAAGATTTTCTCTCTATGAGTTGAAATCAACTCAATGGCAGTGAGTTAGAGTGAATGGCATAATAAGTGGCACTCTGCTGTTAACTGAAAGGTCGGGGTTCAAAGTGAGCAGCCACTCCACAGAAGAAAAGAACTGGCAATCTGCTTTTATAAAGATTACAGAAAAGTAACTCTATGGGGAAGTTCTACTCTGTCCTATAGGGTCACTATGAGTCAGAATAGTCTATGCCATTTAACAAAAACAATAAACTTATATACTAAGGAAGAAAATCCTCTGTGTATTTTTTTAAGAAGCCTGGTGGCAGAGGGATTAAAGCAGTTGGCTGCTACCTAAAAGATTGGCAGTTTGAAGCCACCAGCCTCTCTGTGGGAGAAGATGAGGCAGTCTGCTTCCATGAAGATTTGAGCCTTGGGAATCCTGTAGAGTTGCTATGAGTTGGAATTGACTCTATGGCACAGTTTGGTTTTGTTTGGTGCATTTTTTTAGAAAGCAAGAAAGTAAAATTTTTAAACAATATATTAAGTATAGTGTCCATTAGTAAAGAAGACATTTTAATAACATTATGTCTAATGTTATTAAAACATAATTAAATCATTTATCCCTGTACTCAAAAATCACACCCCAAAAAGCTTAACTTCCTATTTTTCTCAGGGTAAATGTCTATAAGAGCTAGTGTGAGCTGTCATTCTCCAACCCCATTACCTCTCACCTCACCTACACCACATCCCTCAGTGTTTGAGCTATTCTAGCTTTTGTGTTCCAACTGTCATGAATCCTGTTCCCCAAAATATGCCAAAATCCATATGCCCTAATAAACTTCTTTAAGTTTTGCACAAATATCATCTTTATGGCAAGACCTTCCCAAATCATGTAATAAAATTTGCAACCACCAGTCCTACACCCGCTAGCTATGCTCCTGATTCCTCTTCCCTGCTCTATATCAATGGCATTTAGCATCTTCCAAAGTAGTGTGTAATATATCTATTCAGTTGGAGTTTTATTCATCTACTTCTACTGGGATTAAGTGCAAGGATTTTCTTTTCCTATTTTCCCATGGATATTTCCATAAACTTAATGATAAAGTTGGAATATGTTAGGCCCTCAAAAATACTTGTTGAATGACTGAGTGAATGAGTAAATGAATTAAGTAATTCTCCAATTCCATATACTTTATATGATCAAATCTTCATGACTACAACCAAATAGGCAAAAACTGTTTCACTAGGAATGTACACCATTTAACCATTTAAAAACCATTTATTCCTTAGTAGTTCTTTTCCTGGGTTCCTATCATATTTCTCATTACTAAAACAATTACAGTCATGCACTACTTAATGTCCATGATACATTCTGTAAAATAGCATGTTATATAGTTTGGACATTGTATGAACATATTGTAGTCTAGTCCTGCTTTTTCTTTAAACATATCAAACAACCTTTGTGCCTTAGCAATGACAGACAATGTGCTGAGAAGGAATCTCTTTTGTTGTTGGTCCTCAATCCATGTCATTAGCAGTGTCTCCATATCTGTTATAAGACCTTCTCGC
>NW_006922385.1:308321-312433 GCF_000298275.1 Orycteropus afer afer | reverse complement strand
TGTGTGTAATTCTATTAAATCTAATATATTTTATATTGGAATAATGAAAATTTAATGTACATTTAATAATTTAAAGATCACTTTTTCAAAAAATCTCCATGTGAAATAATATATTTCCAAAGCATTTTAGGTTCATATTGTGATTGAAACTTATATTTAAAAGGTATTTCCTTTACTCAATTTTATCATACTTGCTCTAGTATTAAATCATGTTTTTCTAATTGTTTTTAGGTTATATTCAGTTGGAGGTCGTGATGGAAGTTCCTGTTTGAGTTCAATGGAATATTACGATCCTCATACAAACAAGTGGAACATGTGTGCTCCAATGTGTAAGAGGAGAGGAGGTGTTGGCGTGGCCACATGTGATGGTTTTCTTTATGCAGTAGGAGGTCATGATGCTCCAGCTTCAAATCACTGTTCCAGGCTACTAGATTATGTAGAGAGGTAAGACCCTAAGGGCACTGCTGGAATGAGAAAGACAATGCAAATGACACAACTGCCTATTTCAAGTAATTGTAAAACCTGCATGATTTAGGAAAGGTAAATTCTTAGAGCTACCTTTTTCCTCCCTCTTTTTCTTTCCCTTTCTTTCTTTCTAGCCTGCCTTCCTGCCTTCCTTCTTCTTTCTCTTTCTTGTTTCTTAATTAGTATTTACTTAAAACCCTACAATGTTTCTCACAAAGTTCTGAAGTAATCTTTAGTTTGGCCTTGATTTATTTAAACAGTTGGTTAAACCAAAGCTTTAAGTAACTTATTAAAAATGCATATTTGGGTCCATCAGAGCCTGATAAAACCACTGAGACTATGGCCACGAGCTATCCTTCAGGTATGGAATTGAATCCACTCCAATGGCTTCTAGCCAAACAAAAGACAGGCATAAGAGCTGAAACTTTCCATTAGGAGTATACACCCCTTGGAGAGATCAATCATGGGAGAATAGAAGGGCTTTGTATGCACAGGGAGACAGCTCAGGTGGAAGGAGTGCATGGGGGGAAGGACAAAGGAAAGAGGTAACTATGGGGAGGAAGTGTGAGGGGAGCTGTTGCACTGTGGGGAATTTCAGTCAATGTCATGAGACAAAGTGTATGTGAGCTGCTGTATGGAAAGTGAATGTGCTCTGTAAGCTTTCAACCAAACCACAATTAAAAAAAAAAGAAAATGGAAATATGTGGGGTTGGGAGTGGAGAATGAAGGAGAAGTTACTTAAACAATTTAAAATGAAAGTGAAACAACTGGGAATGCACACCCTAGTATTTTTGTTTTGTTTTCTTTTCTTTTAATGCATATCAGAATTCTTTTTTAAAAATTGGATGTTTTATTTATTTGTTCTATATATTCATGCTGTCTCATTTGTTCTACTACCTCTTCACTGGAGACTTACGGACATCTTAATTTTATGTCATGCCTTTCTCAATATAGGACAGAGTAACTAAACCTACATTTATTTTGTATATTTCTGGTATATGGAGAAAATGTATATCATTATATAGCTTAATAATGATAACATCCATGGCGACTAGAATGGAAAGACACTCATGGTAGGTGTAACAACCCAGCCAATTACCAGCATGATTGTAGTTTAGCTGTCTTTAAGGGCATTGCATCATTTGGAACTATTATGTCATATGTAGTGAGGTACAGTTAGTGAGAAAACTTTGATGATTTTCCTACTACATAAGAATTCCCTATGCTGAATTCTAGGAGCTCTGCTTGTAGCATAGTGCCTAAGGCACTTGACTGCTAACCAGAAGGCTGGCAGTTCAAGCCCACCAGCTACTCCTCGGAAAGACGGTTGGGCAATCTACTTTTGTAATGATACCACCTCGGGAACTCAATGAGGGGTCGCTATGAATTGGGTCCAACTCGACAGCACATAACAACAACAGCGTGCTGATAGATGAGAAAATGAGAATGGAATTATTGAGGTAAATTATTTTACCAGTTGAGGTAGGCTAAGTCATTTGGTAGTAACACCCTAAAAACTCTATGTGACTTTTTTCCAAATGCTTATTTCTTACTTCTAATGCACGTCATGGCAACTCCATGATATTATTACTCTGGGACCCAGAGTGACATAGAAGCTACAGTCTTGAGCACTGTTGGTCTCTGTGTCTGAAGGAAAACAATCCAGAGAGTAGTAAGTTTTCCACTACTAAGTAGCATAATGTTCATCTGTTTACATTTTAATGAACAGATTTGGGTGCTTACACTGACACCCAAATCTTTATGGACTTTGGCATGTCTCTATCCCAATTTACATCTGGTAGTTCTAAAAACTATTATAATTTTCATCTTGATATTAAGAAATTATATTCTTTATGATCTTGCTTGAAAGTGGTAAAGTTATTGGAAGAAAGGGGCTTTTTTTTTTTTTTACTTCTGATTAATTTTTCTGAAGATAATTTATTATTATTTTTTTTCCCCTTAGGAAAGGCCATTAGCAAGAGACAGATTTTGGTAAACTGACTCTGCATTAACTTAAACCACTCCATGGATGAAATACACAACCGTGCTTATTAGTATTACTTCTCTGTGAAATGCACTATAGCTATATGGTTATATATGCATAGAAAAGGGCATTAACCTCACCAAATTGTCATATCTACATTCTCTAGTCTTGTAAAATCAGGGAGTACAGATGTAACATGGGATCAAGATATTGATTAGAGTCAAAGTAAACAAGATTTATACTTGTATGCAAATGAACATACAATTTTATATTTAAAACATATTGTTCATAGACTGACAAGTCATTCACACTTACCTTTCCAAAATTTTATGAAAAATGATTAAAAAAAATAATATGTTAAACCTCCTACTTTTATCTTGAAATTCTGATATAAATGTTGCTAAGGAAATGATATTTCACTCAAATACTCTCTTCTAATTTTACCGTATAATATATTGAAATGTTGTTTGTGAGAAGAAGCATAAATAATTCAGTCTGGGGATACATTTATAATGCATAATTATATTTAAATAAGCATACCTATCTTCAGTTATAGGAGTGCAGTGGTGAAGAGCAGCTTAAGTAATGCAAACTCACACAGCATTATCATGATTCTTACCCTAGCTGTTAGTGAATGTCAGATTAATAGCATTCTTACACTTTCTCTAACTTTTATTCTGTATTAATGGTTTTACATGTAAACTATCAATAAATCAAGACATAAAATTGTGCATCTATAGAATTATTTATAATATGAACAATGTTTTAATATGTAGACGTAGAAAAATAGATCATTAGAAATAGAAAGAAGTGTATAAAATGCTATGTTTTGATTGATATATAATTATATATCTATATGTATAATATATATAATTAATATGTATATTATAATTTTCTTATATCAAAGTTATTTCTTATGGAAATGTAAAGGTTTTATGTTTTGGCAGTATTAAGGTATAGTTATATAATATTTATATAATGCAAGACCTCTAGGCATGTGCGTGGAGGCTCAGATCTTCTGGGGAGGCTATATTTTAAGGCTGGGTCCCCAAGCAGGTAAGAACAAGTGGGAAAGTGAGCATAGTAGTTGGGATAAATAAGGAAGATGAACTTGTCTGTCAGATTGTCATCCTGTGGTGGCTTGCTTGTTACTGTGAGGCTAAAGGCTATGCTACTGGTGTTGCAAATTGCCAGCAATGTAACCCGTGGTGGACTGGTTTCAGCGGAGCTTCCAGACAAAGACAGACTCAGAAGAAGGAAGACGCATTCACTTCTCAAAGAATCGGTCAATGAAATCCTTATGAAGAGCAGTGAGACATGAGTCTGATATACTACTGGAAAATTTTATGAATAGATCTGAAACATTGTCCAATATAATGTCAGAAGATGAGATTATCAGGTTGGAAAACACTCAAAATATGACCAGGGAAGAGATAATTCTTCAGAGCAGAGATGACCTTAATGATATGAATGGAGTAAAGCTTTAGGGTCCTCCATAGGCTGATATGCCATGACTCAAAATGAGTAGAAACAGCTGCAAACATCCATTGATAATCAGAACATGGAATGTATGAAGTACAATCTATATGCTGAATCTAGGAAAACTGGAAATTGTCAAAAATGAAATAGAACGCATTAAGACTGATATCCTTGGCATCAGTGA
>NW_006922385.1:304542-306145 GCF_000298275.1 Orycteropus afer afer | reverse complement strand
CATGTGAGAGCTGGACAATGAATAAGGAGGACCAAAGAAGAGTTGAAGCTTTTGAGTTGTGGTGCTGGCAAAGAATGCTGAAAGTACCCATGTCCTGCTAAAAGAACTAACAGATCTGTCCTGGAGGAAGTGCACCTGAAATGCTCCTTGGAAGCAAGAATGGCCAGACTTCATCTCAACTATTTTGGTCATGTTGTCAGAAGGGACAATTCCCTGGAGAAGAATGTCGTGCTTGGTAGGGTGGAGGGTCAACGAAAGAGGGGAAGGCCTTCAACGTGATGGATTGACATGTTGGCTGTGATGATAGGCTCAAGTATAGCAGGGATTGTGGGGCTGGCACGGGATCTGGCAGTGTTTTGTTCTGCTTTGCCTGGAGTCGCTATGAGTCTGAAATGACTCTACAGCACCTAACAACAACACAACAATGAGAGAACTCTGTGTGAGAGGAGTAGGTTTAGCTTGTCCTTGCTTTCTCTCTGCTGTTAACTCATTTCCTCTTCTCAAGCTTGAATGGTGGTTACAATGAAATATGACCTAAATCATAGAGAAGATGAATCGAATTAACTTTTTAAAGCATTTTTAAGTGAAAATGAGCAAAGAATATTGATTAGGAAAGGAAAAATCCAGATCTCTGGTCTTCTTTTCTTAATTGTTCTGTATCCATGATTATTTTAAGAGGAGCATAATGATGGAGAGAATGCAGTATCAATAAATACGTGCCTCAAATTACTGTATTTTAAAAAATAAGATTACACATAAAATAAAAAAAGAGAATCTGGGATGCACTGAGTATTAAGAAAAAAAAAATATATATGTATTTAACATTGTCTTATCTTTTTCCTACTCTGTCACAGGACTGAAATTGACAGATAATTTCCTGATAGTGAACTATAAAACATTTCACCTCACTTCTGACCCAAAGTAACAAAACTGCTGCAGCTGAATAGAAACAGAGAGCACTCACTTAGAGAGTACATGAAAGATCCTATGTTGAGAAATATACTTTGATCAGAGAATGAATTATATGTTGAGATGTGAACTTGAAACTAAAAAATCCTGTCTTGTTTGGTTGCAGCCTTATTTTAAGTTTATATTCTAAAGTTTTATATTTTCTTAATTTATATTTTATATTTTTAAACTTTATGTTTTCTTAATTTAGAATGAATAAGTGCTCATAGTAGATGACATGAAAATTTTTGGGAAATAACAGGAAATAAAATTCACTCTAACTTAGCTTGGGACCGACTTGATGGCATACAACAACAACAACAAATAATTTAGCTACCTAAAATTATTCATGTTATCTCTCTGATATCTATCTTTGATTTTTCTTCTCTGTTTTGATATATACATTCTGGCAAAAATTAAAGTCTACCAGAGTTCCAGTCTATTTATTTGTGTTTTTCTCCTGGTGTACTTTTAATCTCTGTACATCAGAAGTACACTATAAAATGACTATTCAAAATATTAACTGAATAAATAAGTGGATGGATGAATATATATTGTCTGACAGACTGGATATTTTGAGCTTAAATTCTATGAAAACTTATGCTATTTTGTGAAATTGATTTTGATCAGTATGACATTCACTAGGGTCAAATAT
>NW_006922385.1:301834-304310 GCF_000298275.1 Orycteropus afer afer | reverse complement strand
AGATATTTATGCTCCTTTTAAATTAACCTATTTTCTTCATGAGATTATTTATTGTTATCTTGGTTGTCTATTTTCGATTTACAAACTATGCCACAATCTTAATGGCTTAAAACAACTATTTAAATATCTTTCATGATTCTATGTTTTGACTAGACTCAGCTAAGGGTATTCTTCTATCATTCATTATAATGGCCGATGCTTCATTCATGGGGGAGGGGTGGTGTTGAAGAGGGCTGGAATGTATAAGATGGTTCTTATGCAGGGCTGATACATGGTTTATCTGTCACCTGAGAGCTCAGCAAAGCTGAACAACTTGCTTCTTTTCTGCATGGTCTCTCCTTTGTGGCTTAGACTTTTCATGGTCTATTGGCTGAGGTCCAAAAAGTATGGTTCCAAAAGAAGGAGCTTCAAGAAGACAAGTACCCAATATGCAATGTTTCATTAAGCCTCCACTTACATATACTTGTTAACGTCCGTGTGATAGTTGGGCTGTGTGTCAACTTGGCTGGACCACAATTCTGTGTGGTTTAAGGAATTGTGATGTGGGTTGTTCCAATGATGGGATCCGATGAATATGTTTTGAGCAGCCAATCCATTGAAAGGGGGTTTCTCTAGGGGTGTGGCCTGCTTCCAGTATATCCTGGGAAGAGACATTCTTCTGTGGTTTGAGATTCTGCCTACAACTGTCCATAAGGGAACAACCCACCTTTTGGCCTGACGATCTTGAATTTTTCATTTGTTGGAGTCAACACCCTGTACACTGCCTGCCAACCTTGAGCTCATCATCCCCTGTAGCTTCATGAGTCAGGAAAAGCCTCCAGCTTGATGTTTGACCCAAGAAATTGGGACTTGCTAGCTACTATAAGTGTGTGAGCCATTTTCCTAAGATAAATTTCTCTTTCTCTATATATGTAAGCTTTACTGGCTTTGTTTCCCTAGAGAACTCAGTCTAACACAGTCCCATTGACCAATACTAGTCACAGTGATATAGAAGCGGATCATGTTGTTTGTTGTTGTTATGTGCCATCAAGTTGGACCCAAATCATAGCGACCCCTCCTTGAGTTTCCAAGGTAGTATCATTAGGGAAGTACATTGCCCAACCTTCCTTCTCAGGAGTGGCCCATACTAGGACATAAATACTCAGAGGGATGGTTAATTAAGGGACACCAGAGTAAACAAAATATGCAATTATGTTTGTATTTTAAAAGTAAGTTTCCATCCTGAAATCAGATACATATAAATTTCTATTTTAAAATTTTTTATTTTATTTTTTCTATTATGATTTGGGTGAAGATTTACAGAGCAAATTCACTCTCCATACAGCAGTTCACATACATTTTATCTCATGATATTGACCACAGTTTACCACAATGCAACAGCTTCCTTCCCACTTCCTCTTGATGGTTACCTCTTCCCAGTATCCATCTCTCCATGCACTCCTGCCCTCTGAGCTGTCTCCCTGTGCATAAGCAGCCCTTCTTTATCTCATGTTTGTTCTCTCCAAGGAGTGTATCTACCTGAGGTAAATGTTCAACTCATATACCTTTTGTTTGGCTGGAAACCATGGGTGTGGGTTCAATTCCAGATCTGAAGAGCAGCTAGGGGCTACAGTCTCAGTGGTTCCACCAGGCCCCATCAAACCAACAAACCTGGTACACCCCCCTTATTTTTTAATCTCCAAATGATTTTGAGTTTTGTTCAACATTGTTCTCCCTCTTTATCAAGGGTCTCCTACATAGATGCTCTTCCAAGTGGATGACAGTGGTAGCCAGAAACCATCTAGTTCTTCTGGTCTCATAGTCATATAGGCTGCATATCGGATGGTGTACCAGTTGCTAGGACTAATTGTTTCCATGAATTTTGGATTTCTTCATTCTTTGCTCTGGATGAGGAGAGACCCATTGTTGCATCTAGATGGCAGCTTGCTAGCTTTTAAGATCCCAGTCACTATTCACCAAAGTAGGAACAATGTTTTGTATACTATGTTATGCCAATTGAAATTGATGACCCCTGCGACTATGGCCCCAAGTCCATAGGCTCAACTACTCGGTCCCTCTGGGTAGCTGGTTGTGACCAAGCAGTGACCACAACCTTGTCCTTTGTCAGCTCTACTATACACCTGGGAATTCTGATCATTCACATAAACTTATAGGATAATTGTCTGCCAACCCTATACATGTTCTTGAATACACTCCCCATTTCATAGGCATACCTAATAGTTCAGCTTATCCACCCATCTATCCACACATATACCCACGTTTGTCTTCATTGACAATGCAGTACTTTATGTGCAAAATCTTCATCTTTGTTGTCTGTACCTCCCATGTACCTCTCTATGTCTTTCTCATCCTCAATGCTGCCATATTGGTCACTCACATTTGGTACATTACCCTTCTCTTCACCCAAATCAATACTTATCTCTATCTATCTAACAGTGTTCCCTCCCATCCCTGCCCACCCCTGTTAACCAACAAA
>NW_006922385.1:297920-298958 GCF_000298275.1 Orycteropus afer afer | reverse complement strand
GGTGACTGTAGGCTTTTCTTGCTGTTCTTTTTCTAATTGTTGGAGATGTTGGTTTAAAGTGTTGATTTTGGCTCTTTCTTCTTTTTTGATGTGTGCATGTATTGCTATAAATTGGCCTCTGATCAGTGCTTTTGTTGTGTCCCATAGATTTTGGTATGTTGTGTTTTCATTTTCATTTGATTCAAGGAATTTTCAAATTTAAATTTTGATTTCTTCTCTTACTCAGTCTTTCTCAAGGAGGGTGTTGTTCAGGTTCCATGTGTTTACTCTTTTCCGGTTGATCTTCCTATTGTTGATTTCTAATTTGATAGCATTATGATCTGACAAGATGCTTTGCAGTATTTCCATAAGGCTTGCTTTATGGCCTAACCTATGGTCTATCATGGAAAATGTTCCATGTGCACAGGAGAAGAATGTATATTGTGCTGCTTTTGGGTGAAATGCTATATAGATGTCTATAAGGTCAAGTTGGTGGATTGTATTGTTTAGCTCTTCTACATCTTTGTTTAGTTTCTTTCCAGTTGTTTTGTCTTTCAAAGAAAGTGATGTATTAAAGTCTCCCACTATGACTATGGAGTCATCTATTTGCCTATTCAACTCTTTTAAAGGCTGATTTATGTATTTGGGGGCTCTTTCCTTGGGTCCATAGATATTTATTATGGTTATATCTTCATGTACAATTGATCCTTTAATCATTATGTATTGTCCTTCCTTGTCTCGTATGGCGGTTTTTGTCTTAAAGTCAATCTGATCAGAAATCAATATTGCCACTCCTTCTCTCTTACAGTTGCTATTTGCTTGATATGTCTTTTTCCAACCTTTGATTTTTAGTCTATGTTTGTCTTTATCTCTAAGGTATGTCTCTTATAGACAGCATATTGATGGGTTTTGTTTTCTTATCCAATCTGCAACTCTCCGTCTCTTTAGTGGTGCATTTAAGCCATTAATATTCAGGGTAATTATTGATAAGGTTGAATTTGTTGCTGTCATTTTGTTATGTGTTTTTTCATGGTGTCCCTGGTTTCTTTGTTCCATATT
>NW_006922385.1:295509-296769 GCF_000298275.1 Orycteropus afer afer | reverse complement strand
TTTTTTTTTCTGATTGATCATCTTCCAAAGAATTACTCAGGTATTTGTCTTCAATCTCATTAATTCTGTCTTCCATCACATCAATTCTTCTCCTTTGTCCTTTCAATGTGTTATCTATTTTTGACAATTTAGTATTAATCTTCTGGATTTCTATCTGTAGATTTAGAATGATTTCTAATTTTTCATTTGTTTCGTCATTTTGTTCTTATATTTTCTTCTAAAATTGTTCTAAGTTTTTCAGTGTTTTCTTTGGTCTGACTCTCAATTCTTTGAAGATATCTAAATATACTTCTTTTGACTACCTTATCAGAGAATGCCAATGCTGCTTCTTCCTCAGGGATGTGTTCTGGGTCTGTATCCTGCTCCCTTGTTTCTACCACTTTATACTGCTTCTTTGTGTGGACTGTGATGGTCTGTTGTCTCGGAGGCATCGTGGCATTGTTGTATTTAGATCTCTGTTTGTTTGTGAAGAGCAGCTAAGGGTGATTCAGGCTCTTTTTGGTGGTATTTTATCATTGGCCCATTGGTGGAGAAGGAGGTTTTGGGTCTCACTCAGTAAATGAATTTACAGGAGGTGTGGGTTTAATTGTGTCTTATGGGGACTGTTGCTGTCTCCCACTCAGTTAGACAAAAATTACAATTGACTAACCATCAAAAAACTAATAGTACATGGACAAAAAATACACCATGTCATGTAATCACACAGGAACAGTAACCAAAAAAAGAAAAAAAAAGGAAATAGAAGAAGAAATAACAAGAAAACTTGCAATATCTGGGGATAGGGCACTAAGAGAAAAAAGGTAGAGGAGAATAATGAAGGAAAAAACTGGGAAAAATACAAAATGAAAAAAAAAAAAAAGGAACGGCATTAACTACAAGAAAAAAGGCAGAAAAAAAATTTAATTAAAAAAATGTTTAACTAGGAACAGGGAAAAGAAAAAATGCTGAAAACTAGGACCTGGGAGGGGAATAATAAGAATAATAGTAAAAAGGACAAAATATTAATAATAACAGTTGTTTTAAAACAGACAAATACAAGCAAACTAATCACCAGAAAAAAGAAAGGGAAAAAGAAAAAAAAGAAAAAGAAAAAAAGAGAAAAAAAATTGGTGGAGGACAGAGCAGGGCACCCAGGCTCCCTCTGAGCACACAGACTGTGATGGAGTTCCTGTGGGCCCAGAAGGTAGGTGGGAATGGGGGATGGCTGCACCTCCATTCACCAAGTGGGTGTGGGGTATAAGAGTAATAAAAGGAATGTCG
>NW_006922385.1:291559-294165 GCF_000298275.1 Orycteropus afer afer | reverse complement strand
AAAAAAAAAAAAAAAAGTATCAGTGTATGGCTTTCAAAATTCCCATTTTTCCCTACAGAATGGTATCAGGTATAGGTCAGTTAGTTGACATGCATCACAGGAAGGAGGAAATGTCCCACTGCAAAGAAGTGTTGAAGCCAGGGACATCTAGGGTTCAAGGCTAAAAGGCAAAAGCAAACTCACTTCCAGTCACACAGTCACATCCCACTCATAGAGAACCCTCCTTGAGTTTCCAAGGTGGTATCACTATGGAAGTAGATTTCCAACCTTCCTTCTGAGGAGTGGCTGGTGGGTTTGAACCTCCAGCCTTCTGGTTACCAGTCAAATGCCTTAGGCACTATGCCACCAGAGCTCCCAAGTATTCAAGGCCAGGAGTGGAAAAATATTTTATCAAAATGGAGAAAAGTTTCTTAGCTTAGGCCTTCCAGATAAGAAGATTGTCCTTCAATAAGAGGATAATGAGCATTAAGGATAAAGGTGCCTGAGATAGGAGTGCAGATATACATGAGAGCATTATTGGCAAGAGAAGCCTATGTCCATGACTACAACTCCCTTAAGAGACTGAAAAGTATTAACTCTGCCTTAAGAGACTGAACAGCACTAACTCTGCCTAAATTCTGATAGCAAGGCAGCTTTCCCCCATCAGCCCTTTGTCAAGCATTCGTAACTGCCTGTGGTTGGACCTGAAACTGGACTCTTCAGTTATCCCCTTTTACTGTTTACTTACAAATACGTCACTAGCCAATGAAAAATTCTTTTAATTTTACCCAAATTTATTATAGACTAAGTTTTATATAAAGTAGCTCTATTTCTAATCTATGTATTTAGATTATTTCATCAAATGTTTATCTCCGATGTCTAAACTACATAATAGTTATCATCAGATATACCTTTTTTTTCCTTTCTCTATCATGTTGTATATGTGTGTTTAATATAATTTAAACATAATTATTAGTGGTACACAAACCTCTCCATCACAATTATATTTTTAAATGGTTGTTCTAATTTATTCATTAAAATAAAAGTTGGAGAAACAGGTGAGATCCAATAAAATATACCTAAGATAGCAATACAAATTCTTTCAGGCTACTGTAGTAATTTTCTGACAACTTGTAAATTAAACTTACAGTCTAAGGTTTTTATTTTTCTTCTGTTTACCCTCTAACTAAGTTAAAGAAAGAGAGAGGAAGAGCAGAAATGAAAAAGTGGACTTCATTTTATATTCTGCAGACTATAAAAATAGATTTTTAGTTTTCTTTTTAAATTTCCTTTTATTTTTTATTGTTATTTGGGTGAAAATTTACAAAACATATTCATTTTCCAACAACAATTCATAAATATTTTGTTTCATGATGCTGACTGAAATCCCCATAGTGCAACAGCTCTCTTTCCACTTTCTCCCTGTGGTTAACTTTTCCCTGTGTCCTTTCCCTATTCATTGTTACACTCTGAGTTATCTCCCTGTACAGATAATGCCCTTCTGATCTTCCAAGGTTAACTATTGTAGTATACCTACCTGGTGTAAATATTCAGCTTACACGTCTATCTATTGTTTGGCTGGAAGCCATGGGGTGAGTTCAGTTCCAGGCCTGAAGGGTGACCAGGGGCCATAGTCTTGGGAGTTTCACCAGTCTCTATCAGATAGATAAGCTTAGACATTTTATAATTTTGAATTTTGTTGCACATTTTTCTCCCACGCTCTCTAGGGTCTGATACACTCATCCCTCTCTGAGTGATTGACAGCGAGAGCTGGGCATCACCTAGTTCTTCTAGTCTCAGCATCATATAGGCTAAGATTCACATGGCCTGCTAGTCCCTTGGACTGATTGTTTCTTCGCATCTTTGGTTTTCTTCATTCTTCTTTACTCTAGATTAGAACAGACCAATTATTGCATCTTAGATACTACTTGTAAGCTTTTTAAGGCCCCAGTAGCTAAACACCAAAGTAGGATGTAGAAAATATTTTTATGTAATATGTTATGTCAACTGAGCTTGATGTACCCCACGACCATGGTCCTGAACTCATGGGCCCAACAACTTGTTCTCTCAATGTGGTTGGCTATAGCTAAGAAGTTATCATAATTTTGCCCCCTGTTGGTTCTATTATATATGTGGACATTCTTATAACACATATAAATATATATGTAGAAATACTGTTTTCCAAACTTATGTGTGGTCATAGGTATATTCTCTTTTGCCTAGCCACACCTGTTCAGTCTGTCTACCTGTGTATTGACCTGTAGATTAATGTTTATTACTCATAATGCAGTATTGTATATGTAAAAGCATTTATCTTTGTTGCCTGTACTTCATGTGCACCTCTCTGTGCCTTCTTTTACCTTAGTGTTGTGTTGGTCACTCACTTTTGGTATATTGCCTTTCCCTTCATGCAAATCAACACTTCTCTTCCCTCTCTGGCAATTTTCTCTCCCCTCCAAAAACTAGTAACCAACAGAGAATATTTCCTTCCATATGTAAACTTTTCTTTGACTTATTACATTAGTTGTTGTTGTTATGTGCCGTAGAGTCACACCCGACTCATAGCGACTCCTTGGGTTTCTGAGGCAGTATCACTATGGAAGTAGATTGCCCAACCTTTCTTCAGA
>NW_006922385.1:289121-290304 GCF_000298275.1 Orycteropus afer afer | reverse complement strand
ACTCCTCAGAAGGAAGGTTGGGCAATCTACTTCCATAGTGATACCACCTCAGAAACCCAAGGAGTGGTCACTATGAGTCGGTTCCTACTTGATGGCACATAATAACAACAACAACAAAAGAATTCTGATGGAATCTGGATCAGGATTGCATTAAGGGTATAGATTGAATTGCATATTATTGACATTTTCACAATGTTCAGTTTTGCATTCTATGGTATATTCTTCCATTTATGTAGATCTCTTAGTTTCTTGAAGTAGTCTTTTGTAGTTTCTTTGTATAGGTCTTTTGTGTCCATTGTGAGATTTATTCCCAAGTATTTTGTCTTTTTGGTAGTTATTGTAAAAGACATTGATTTCTTTTTCAGAGATGTCTTTCATAGTGTAGAGGAATTCAACTGATTTTTGAATGTTCATCTTTTATCCTGCCGTTATGCCAAATCTTTCAAATAATTTTGGTACTTATCTTGGGTTTTCTATGTATAGGATCATATCATCAGCAAATAGGAATAGTTTGACTTCCTTACTAATTTGGATGCCTTTGATTTCCTTGCCTTGCCTTATTGCCCTGGATAGGACTTCCTATACAATATTGAATGAAAATGGTATTAGAGGGCATCCTTGTCTAGTTCCTGTTTGCAAGGGGAATGGTTTCAGTCTCACTCCATTGATATATTCCTATATTGTTGGCTGTTGGTTTTTCATATATGCCCTTTATTATATTGAGAAAAGTCCTTTCCATTCCTATTTTGCTGAGAGCTTTTATGAGGAATGGCTGTTGGATTTTATCAAATGCCTTTTCTGCATCAATTAATATGATCATGTGATTCTTTTCCTTTATTTTACTTACATGATGGATTATGCTGATTGTTTTTCTAATGTTGAACCATCCTTGTATACTTGGTATGAATTCCACTTGCTCATGATGTATTATTATTATTATTATTATATGTTTTTGGAATCTATTGCTTAAGATTTTGCTGAAAATTTTTGCCTCTCTACTCCTGAGGGATGTTGTTCTGTAGTTTTCCCTTGTAGTGTTGGTGTCTTTGTATGGTTTTTGTATTGTGAGGCCTGAGTCCTAATGCCCTCCAGGTAATTCTTTAACCAGGAGTCTTTAGCCGGAGTCCTAAGGAATGTGAGGCCTGAGTCCTGATGCCCCCCAGGTAATTCTTTAACCAGGAGT
>NW_006922385.1:285508-287651 GCF_000298275.1 Orycteropus afer afer | reverse complement strand
CGTGAGGACTGAAGCAGAACCTGGCAGTACTGGCCATTTTCAACGTTGGACCTGTATAACTGGAAGACGCAGAATGCCCCCTTTTCTGAAAACCCCCAAAGCTTAATTAATTTGTTAGATTCTATATTGTTTACTCATAACCCCACTTGGGATGATTGTCAGCAGCTGTTGCAGGTTTTGTTCACCACTGAAGAAAAAGAGAGACTCTTGACCGAGGTCAGGAAAAATGTGCTGGGAGACAATGGACAGCCGACAATGCTTCAGAATTTAATTGATGTTGGGTTCCCATTATCTCATCCCGGTTGGGATTTTGAGCCATAGAAGGTAGGGAGCGTCTCCAAAAGTACCGCCAGATTCTAATGGCCGGTCTCCGAGCGGCGGCGGCGGCGGCGGCGGCGGCGGCGGCGACAGCGGCGGCAAGGAAGTCAACTAATTTGGCCAAGGTAAACTCAGTCAGGCAGGAGCTGACAGAGACCCCTGCAGCATATCTAGAGAGGTTAATGGAAGTGTTTAGTCTGTATACCCCTATGGACCCTCAAACTGATGAGAGTAGAGCAGCAGTGGTCCTATCTTTTGTAAACCAAGTGGCCCCTGATATCAGAAGAAAGCTTAAGAAGATAGATAGATTAGGGGAGCAGACCCTACAGGACTTAATGAAAGTAGCTGAGAAAGTGTATAATACTAGAGAGACTCCAGAAGAAAGAGAGGAGAGGATGCATACGGAGGAATGAGAATTCCAGACCAAAGAAAATAAACAGAACCAGAAAGAGTTAGCAAAGATTCTCTTTGCTGAGGCTCGAGGAGAAGTAAGGAAAGGAAGAGAGAAAAGATTAGACCAGCATGACAGGCCCCACCGAGGTCCACCCCTCACCACAAATCAGTGTGCGTTTTGCAAAGAAATCAGACACTGGAAGAACGAATGCCCCAAGAAAAGAAAGCAGAGATTTGAGAAACCTGCCCCTGTCTGAGTGCTAGTGGCAGGAGAAGACAGCAACTAGGGGAGTGGGAGGAGTTGGAGATGGTGCCATCCCTCCTGGGGCTGTGCTCGCTCAGCCACCTCTGCTCCCGCCGCTGTCACTGCATGAAGCAGCTGCACGCAGAGAGCCATGGGCCAGGCCAGCAGGGCCTCTGCACTCCAGTGTGCCGCACTCACTGCTGGTAGTGCCACCAGCACCCTCCACACTAGCTTAGCAGCCGCTCAGCCAATACCAGAGCCGAGAAGAAGCAAGAGCAGCGGCTGCCCATGCCCTGGGACTCGGCGCCCAGGCGCCCCCCACTGGAGTAGCAAAATGAGCATCAAAATCCCGGTGGGGCTGACGGAGTTCCTGCAGGGCTTCACCGTGGAGGTGCTGAGGCATCAGCCCACGGACCTGCTGGACTTTGTGCTGCAGCACTTCACGCACCTGCAGGAGGAGTATGAGCGCAAAAGGGCTGCACACTTCGGCCATAAGGGCTGGACCTGGGGGGACGTGGGCACTGCCACTGGGGGTGGCACCCCCATCAAGGGAATCAACTTCACTGAGGAACCCATGCACGCCGACTCCGAGAACGGAGAGGAAGAAGAAGCCACGAATGCAGGAGCGTTCAACGCTCCAGTAATAAACCGATCCATAAGACATGCCTCAGTATGTGCAGAAACCTATGCTCCTGATAAAGAAGAAAAATACTCAGAATCCAGGATTATATGATCAGAGAAACAGATTGCCAGAGGCTTGCAAAGACATCCTACTGTTTAAGAACCTGGATCCGGAACAGATGTCTCAAGTAATAGAAAAATTTTGAAAAGTAACAACTCCTCACGCACCTCCACTAAGTGACTCATTTAAGAGAGCGGAAAATGTTGGAGTTACTGAATAAAGGACAAGTCCGCACACACCATCAGAGACAAATGGCTCAGGGTGTGGTAGACTGGTGTTGGGCCTGTCATCTCATGAGAGTAGGAAAGAAGAAAAGCACCCATACAGGTACGAGGGTATGGGGAAGGGAACCGAGCCATCACTGGGAGATAGACTTCACTGAAGTGGGACTAGGAAAGTATGAATTTAAATATCTCCTAGTACTAATAGACACTTTCTCGGGATGGGTAGAAGCTTACCCTACTAAAGGAGAAACAGCAATAGTAGTAGCCAAGAAGATTTTAGAA
>NW_006922385.1:284297-284763 GCF_000298275.1 Orycteropus afer afer | reverse complement strand
CCAGCCAAAGGCCCAAGGCCATTTGCATAGAATGAGATAGTAATCAAAGTGAAGAGATGAACCTGGAATGTCTTTAAAAAGATTATGTGTTTTGGATTATGTGTTTATCTGAATGTACTCCATACTGTTTTTGAGCCAACTAAGAAAATTGTAATCATTGAAGTATAGCATTTTGGGTGGTGAACACACATAAAATGACTTAGTCTAGTCCAGACTACTGAACGAAACCATCTTAAGAACTAAGTTGAAAGTTTTAGCATGGCCTGAAAAGCAAGGGGGACAAGAGTAGTTTTGCCTGAAAGCAGAATGTCTAGTTGTCCCAGAACTTGGAAGATAGTAAAAATTAAATCTGAAAATGTGTAGTAAGTTATAGAAAGTTTGAGAGAGAGTGAACTTAATTTACCTCAGTTTTAATACCTGCAAATAGTAAGTGTGAAGAAACCATGAAGTACATTGAAACTTTGTT
>NW_006922385.1:282406-283270 GCF_000298275.1 Orycteropus afer afer | reverse complement strand
CAAAACAATGTTCTGGGAAGTGCCTACTCTCTCTCAGGTGCTTAGAGTTCTGATGCTGTGATTAACTAGTTTGACCACCCTTCTGGGCTCAAAAAGAAGCCTCCTAGAGGCAGAACTCTCTCTGACTGCTACTTGAAGAAGACCTACTGCTGAATGAGACACATGCCCCTGAAAGAAAATGTGCCCAAAAACCAAAGATAGTATAAAAATTAGTTTAATTCTTTTCCTTAGCTAACATCTCTGTTGTCTGCTCTCGCAGAACCAGTCATTATAGGACTAGTTTTGCTGACAGTTAGTCCTTGTATTTTAAACAGATGAGTCAACTTTGTGAAAGATCAAGTTAATACTGTACGACTCATGGTCCTTAGACAACAATATCAGTGCCTATCTCCTGTATCTCCTGTAACACGTGATGAAGATTCCTCACATGAGTTACAAGAAAAAGGGGGGAATGTGAGGTCTGAGTCCTAATGCCCTCCAGGTAATTCTTTAACCAGGAGTCTTTAGCACCAGAGACTCTCGCACGTCCCCCCATGCCTCAGAGCTATACCTGGCTCCTGCAAGTCTCCCATGCATCAGGGCTTTTGGTTAGATTATTCTCTAACCAGTCTTTAGTCTGGAGATTCCAGCACGTTCCCCCTTGTCTCAGAGCTCTACCCTAAACCCCCTAGCAACAACCAATCATTTGTCACCCTTTGCCCTGGTGTTACTCCACCCTATATTTTTCCTATAAAAATGTAATAGTAAGAGAGCATGGGGTCTTTTGCCCAAGCCGCTGCATCTGTGTAAGCAGAGACCCTAGCTCGAGCTAGCCAATAAACTCTCCTTCTTGCACTTGCATTGTCGTGTGTTGGCAAATTTCTC
>NW_006922385.1:279918-281376 GCF_000298275.1 Orycteropus afer afer | reverse complement strand
TCTTTGTTGCCTTTCTTTCTAGTTGTTCTATCTTTCATTGAAAGTGGTATATTAAAGTCTTCTACTATTACAATGAGATTATTTTATCTTGACCTTTCTTTTCTCTTATGGTGGTTTTTCTCTTAAAGTCAATTTTATCCAAAATTAGTTTTGTCACTCCTGCTCTTTTTTGATTGCCATTAGCTTGCTGTGTCTTTTTTCCAACCACCAATTTTAGTCTATTTTTCTCTTTGTGTCTAAGGTGCTCTTGAAGACAGCATATTGATAGGTTATGTTTTCTTATTCATCCTCACCTCTCAGCCTTTTGAGTGGTGCATTTAATCCACTTACATTCAGTGTAATTATTGACAATTATGAATTTGTTGCTATCATTTTGTTATGTGTTTTATTTTTTTTGTCATGTTGCTGATTTATTTTTTCCATAAAATTTTTGTAGCTGAGTTTATTATTATTATTATTATTTTATGAATTTTGTCAGAATTTCCTTCATTGCTGATGTTTTAATATTTGCTAAATATTTGTGTCCTTCCTCTTTTATATTTTGATGCTAAAGTTTACTATTTTTCTTTTTTTTCTTTTGTGTGTGTGTGTGTGTGTGTGTGTGTGTTTGGTTAACTGTGATTTCTTTTTTTCCCAAAGTATAGAACTGTCTGTTTATCTTGCAATTATTTTGACTTCCTCTCCATTTTGAAGATTTGTACCTACACTCTTTATTCCCTTTTTGGTTTGTAGTTGTCCTCATTTACCAGCTGATGTCTCTGGTTTTCTATTTACAATCTTGAAAGGTTATTTTACTTTGGATATTTCTGTAATTAGGTTGGCTTCTAGATTATGTCATCACATGTGTTGATCATTGGTTGTCTGCTTTTGTTGCTTCTTTGTGTGAAGGACTCCTTTTAATATCACTTGTAAGTTTGGTCTGGTTTAAACAAATCCCTTTAATTTCTGTTTATCTGATGATGTCCAAATTTCACTATTACATTTGAAAGACAGTTGTTCTGGTTATGTAATTCTTGTTTGGCAATTTTTTCTTACAGTTTTTTTTTTTTTTTTTTTTTGTTGTGATTTGGGTGAAAATTTACAGAGCAAATTCACTTTCCATACGGCAGTTCATGTACACTTTGTCTCATGACATTGAGTACTATTTCCCACAATGCAACAGCTTCCATCCCATTTCCTCCCTATAATACTTCTTCCCTGTGTCCTTCCCTCCAAACACTCTTGCCCCTTGAGCTGTCTTCCTGTGCATACAGAGCCCTTCTATTTTCCCCTGACTGTTCTCTTCAAGGAGTGTATTGACCTAATGTAAATGTTCAGCCCATATGCCTGTCTTTTATTTGGCTGGAAACCACAGGAGTAAGTTTGATTCCAGACCTGAAGGGTATCTAGGGGCCGTAGTCTCAGGGGTTCCATCAGGCTCTATCAGACCAGTTTCTCTCTCTTTTTTTTTTTTTTTTT
>NW_006922385.1:275669-278598 GCF_000298275.1 Orycteropus afer afer | reverse complement strand
TCATATGTTTGTTGGCTGCCTGAATACCCTCTTTGGTGAAGTGTCTATTCATGTTTTCTGCCCATTTTTAATTGGATTATTTGTCTTTTTGTTGTTGAGTTGTTAGAGTTTTCTATAAATTCTAGACATAAGTTCCTTGTCAGATGTGTCATTGCTGACTATTTTTTCCCAATCTGTAGATTCTTTTTTGACTCTTTTGGGGAATTCTTTGGAAGCACACAAAAAATTTAATTTTTAGATGGTCCCATTCATCTATTTTTTCTTCTGCTGTTTGTACATTATGGGTTATGCTTGATAATTTATTTATGCCATATATTGTTGTTGTTGTTGTTGTTATGTGCTGTTGAGTCGGACCCAACTCATAGAGCCATCTCCTTGGGTTTCTGAGGCAGTATCACTACGGAAGTAGAGTGCCCCATCTTCCTTCCAAGGAGTGGCTGGTGGGTTTGAACTGCCAGCCTTCTGATTAGCAGTCAAGTGCCTTAGGCACTACACTACCAGGTGTTGTTGTTGTTGTTATGTGCCGTCAAGTTGACCCCCGACTCATAGCTGGCCCATAAATTTGCTCCTAGTTTTTCCTTGAGAAACTTTATAGTGAGACTTTATAGGTCTCACTGTTAAGTCTTTGATCCATCTGAAGTTTGTTTTTGTGTCTGGTGTGAGGTACAGATCTTGTTTCACTTTTCTGCTGATGGATATCAAGTTTTGCCAGCACCATTTATTAAACAGACATTCTCTTCTCCATTTAATGTATTTCAGCCCAATTGTCAAAGATCAGCTGATCATAGGTTGATGGATCTATTTCTAGGTTCTCAATTCTATTCCATTGATCTATGTGTCTGTCATTATACCAATACCAGGCAATTTTGACCATAGAGACTGTATAGTAGGTCTTGAGATCTGGCAGTGTGAGACCTCCTACTTTGTTCTTCTTATTTAGTAGTGTTTTGCTTATCCTAGGTCTCTGTTGTTTCCATATAAATTTAGTGATTAGTTTTTCCATATCCTTAAAAAATGTTGATGGGATCTGGATTGGGATTGCATTGAATGTATAGATTGCTTTGGATAGAATTGACATTTTCACAATGTTCAATTTTCCTAATCATGAGCATAATGTATTCTTCCATTTATGTACATCTCTATGGTTTCCTGAGGTAGTGTTTTGTAGTTTTCTTTGTACAGGTCTTTTGTGTCCTTGGTAAGATTCATTCCTAAGTATTTTATTTTTTGGTAGCTGTTGTAAATCATATTGATTTCCTTATTTCTTTTTCAGCAATCTCTTTGCTGGTGTAGAGGAATCCAACTGATTTTTGGATGTTGATCTTGTATCCTGGCACTATGTTAAATCTCTCAATTAGTTCCTATAGATTTTTTACTGAGTCTCTTGCATTTTCTAGGTATTGGATCAAGTTATCTGCAAATAGGGATAGTTTTACTTCTTCCTTACCAGTTTGGATGCCTTTGATTTCCCTTTCTTGCCTTCTTGCCCTGGCTAGGACTTCCGCTACAGTGTTGAATAGAAGTGGTGATATAGGGCATCTTTCTTGGACTCCTATTCACAAGGGGAATGGTTTCAGTTTCTCTCCATTGAGAATAATGTTAGCTGTAGGTTTTGCATATATGCTTTTTATTATGTTGAGGAATGCCATTTCTATTCCTATTTTGCTGTGTTTTTTTCAGGAATGGGTGTTGGGTTTTATTAAATGTTTTTTTCTAATGTTGAACCATCCTTGCATACCTGATATGAATGTCCCTTGGTCATAATGAATTATTTTCTTGATGTGTTGTTGGAGGCTCTTGGCTAGCATTTTGTTGAAGATTTTTGCATCTATATTCACTAGGGATATTGGTCTGTAATTTTCCTTTTGAGGGATGTCTTTGCCTGGTTTTGATATCAAGGTTAAGATTGCTTCACAAAATGAATTTGAGAGGATTCCATCATTTTCTGTTTTGGAATAGTTTGAATAGGATTGGTGTCAGTTCTCTAAATGTTTGGTAGAATTCTGTGGTGAAATTGCCTGGGGCTGCACTTTTTTCCTTGGAAATTTTTTTTATGACCTTTTCAATTTCTTCTTTTGTTATGGATCTGTGCAACTTTTCCACATCAGTCTGAGTTAGTTTTGTTAAGTAGTGTACTTCCAGAAATCTGTCCATTTCTTCTAGATTTTCAAATTTGTTAGAGTACACTTTTTCATAGTATCCTGATACTGTCCTTTAATTTCAGTTGGTTCTATTTTGATGTAGCCCATTTATTTCTTATTTGTGTTATTTGTATTCTCTCCCACTTTTCCTTTGTTAAATTTGCCAGTGGTTTGTCAGTTTTATTAATCTTTCTAAAACAACAGCTTCTAATTTTATTGATTTTTTTCTATTGTCTTTCAATTTTCTGTTTCATTGATTTCTGCTTGAATCTTGATTACTTCCTTTCTTATGGTGACTGTAGGCTTTTCTTGCTGTTCTATTCTAATTGTTGGAGGTGTTGGTTTAAACTTTTGATTTTGGCTCTTCCCTCTTTGTTGATGTGTGCATTAATTGCTATAAATTGGTTTCTGATCACTGCTTTTTCTGTGTCCCAAAGATTTTGGTATGTGGTGTTTTCATTCTCGTTTGATTCAAAGAATTTTTAAATTTCATTTTTTATTTCTTCTCTTATCCAGTTGTTTTTGAGGAGGATGTTGTTCAGTTTCCATGTGTTTGCTCTTTTTCTGTTATCATGCTATTGTTGATATCTAATTTGATAGCATTATGATCTGAGAAGATGCTTTGCAATATTTCATTTTTTAAAAAAAAATATGAAGGCTTGCTTTATGGCCTAACATATGGTCTATCATGAAGAATGTTCCATATGCACAGGAAAAGAATGTATATTGTGCTGTTACTGGGTGAAGTGTTCTGTAGATGTTTATTAGGTTTAGTTATTGGATTGTAT
>NW_006922385.1:271043-275344 GCF_000298275.1 Orycteropus afer afer | reverse complement strand
CTCTCCGTCTCTTGAGTGGTGCATTTAATCCATTAACATTCAGTGTAATTATTGACAAGTAAGAATTGGCTGCTGTCATTTTGTTACGTGCTTTTTCATAGTGTTCCTGGTTTCATTGTTCCATGTAATTTTGTGTGCTGAGCGTATTATGTTTATGAATTGTGTTATCATTTCCTTTGTTGCTATTGTTTTAGTATTTCCTGAATATTTTTGCTTGTCTTCTTTTTTATTTTGATGTGAAGGTTTATCATTTTTCTTCGAAGTTACACTGTGATTTATAATTTTCTCCGAGTTTAGAGCAGTCCATTCTATCTTACAACTCTCTTAATTTCCTCTCCATTTAGAAGTTCTGTAACTACACTCTTTTTCCCTCTTTTTGGTTTGTAGTTGTCCTTACTTTCCAATTGATGTCTCTGGTTCCCTGTTTACAATCTTGTAAGCTTATTTTACTTTCGCTATTTCCATAGCTATGTTGGTTTCTGGGTTATGTCATCTTGTGTATTAATGGTTGGTTTTTTGGTATATTGGTTCTCTGTTCAAAGGACTCCCTTTAGTACCTCTTGTAAGGTTGGTCTGGTTTTAACACATTCTCTTTATTTCTGCTTATTGGGAAATCTCCAAATTTCACCATTATATATGAGGGACACTTTTGCCAGGTATATAATTCTTGGTTGAAAAATTTTCTCTTTTAATGTATGCATACTGTCCCATTGCTTTCTCCCTTGCATGGTTTCTGCTGAGAAATCAGAGCTTTTCTTATCGATTGTCCTTTGTAAGTAACTTCATTTTTTCCCATGTTACTTTCAGAATTCTTGCTTTGGCTTTTGCTTTGATGAGTTTTATGATGATGTATGTGATTTTCTTTTGGGGTTATTTTCTTTTGGTGTCTATCTTGTTTGGGGTTCGTTGGACTTCCTGAATGGATATATTCTCATCTTTCATTGTATCAGGGATGTTTTCTTCCAACAAACATTGCACAATTTCTCAGTGGTTTTATTTTTCTCTTCCAGTTCTGGAATTCTGATTACATGTAGGTTATGTCTTTTGATTGTATCCCACATGACCCTTAGGCTTTCTTCATTTCGTTTTGATCTTTGTTACTGATTGATCACTTTCCTAACAAGTATTCAGGTGTTTGTCTTCAATCTCATTAATTCAGACCTCCATTGATTCAATTCTACTCCTTTGTCATTTCAATGTATCATCTATTTCTGAACATTTAATATTAATCTTCTGGATTTCTATCTGTAGGTTTTGTATCATTTCTAATTTTTCATTGATTTTGTCATTTTGTTCTTGTATTTTCTTCTGAAATTGTTCTAAGTTTTGTCTGTGTTTTCCTTAATTTTGTCATTGTTTTCCTTGATCTCTCTCTGCATCCTTTGAAGATACCTAATATAATTCCTTTGAATTCCTTGTCAGGGAGTTCCAATGCTACTTCTTCCTCAGGATGTATTCTGAGTCTATATCCTGCTCCCTTGTTTCTACCACTTTATTTTGCTTCTTTGTGTGACCTGAGATGGTCTTTTGTCTCCAAGACATTGTGATGTTGTTGAATTTACATCTCTTTTAACTATTTGTGAAGAGCAATTTAGGATGAGTCAGGCTCTTCTTGGTGTTCATTCATTGTTGGCCAGTTATTGGAGAAAGAAGTGAAGGATCTCACTCAGTAAGTGAAGCTGCAGGATGGGCAGGTGTAGTTTTGTCTTATGGGCACTGTTGTTATTTCCCTCTCAGTTGGACAAAAAAAAAAAATAGAAAATTCATCAAAAAAGTAAAAGCAATTGGATAAAAGGTATACCATATAAACTCATAGGAACAATCACCACAAAAGGAAAAAAAAAAAAAAAAAAAAACTCAAAATCCTGGGAGAGGGCAATAAGATAAAAAGGTAGAATAGGAGAATAAAGAAGAAAAAAATGAGAAAAATGCAAAAAGAAAAACTAAGAATGGTGTTAACTATGTGAAAGAAAAATATAGGAATCAGGAACAGGGAAGAGAGAAAAAGCTGAAAACTAGAACCTAGGATGGGAAGAATAAAGAGTAAAACAATAAAAATGACAATAATAATAATAATAATAATTTTAAAACAGACAATAACAAAAGCAAACTAAAAAGAAAAAGGAAAAATAAAAACTGGTCAAGGCAGAGGAGGGCACCCAAGCTCTCTCTGAGCACACAAACTGGGTTGGAATTCCTGCGGCCCAGAAGGTGGGTGGGAGTGAGGGTAGCTGCATCTCTATTCACCAAGAGGTTGTGGAGTCTAAGAATAGCAAGGGAAATATCACACCTTTCCAGTTTTTCGTATGCTGAATGTCCTTGAGGTTCCTGGGATGTGGAACCTATTCTTAAGTCCATGGAATCTGGGAGAACACCATCACTTTAAATATCCAAAATGGTCAAACTGCTCACAAACATTCAAAATGGCTGCACCTCTGGACAAGCAAAAGTCCACAGTTCAGCCCACCTTCCTCTTCGCCACTTCCTCTTCTATTCACCAGCCACCAGTGCAGTCCTCCATGCAGCTCCTGGCTAGCAGGGCTGATTTTTTGTTTAATTCTTAAGTCCTAACACCACTCAGCAATTTCCAAGCTGTCCATGTCATCAGGATCACTGACAGACCGCAGCTCCATCTGTCTCCTTTTTCGGTGTTTTCGTGCAGGTTCTTCGACTAGTTGGAATTTAGTATACTTTTATATCCTTTCCTTCAAAGCTCAGGGCTCGAGGATTATCTTCTGTTTCTGTGTTAATTGGTTCCCCTTTTCCTTTGTTGAAGAGAGTCTATGCAATCTGCCTGTCTATTCCACCATCTTACAGAAACCTCCCAGTTCATACACATTTTGCTTCATGACATTGATTGCAATTCCCATAATGTAACAGCTGTCTTCCCACTTCCTCCATGTAACTGCCTTTTCTCTTGATCCTTCTTTCCTATGAGTTCCTGCCCTCCCAGCTATCTTCCTGTGCAAGTATTGCCATTCTGATCTCTCATAATTGATTGTTCAAAGGAGTATACCTACCTGGTGTAAATGCATCAGTGCAATTTTTCCATCACCATCCTTATCCCCTTCTTCCTGGCTCTGGTAACCCCTAATAAACTTTAGAATTAATGTGCTTTTTATTTCCCTTATAAGTATTTCTAAAATAATAAGTTTAGATTTATGTTTAGATTTATAATCGCATTAGTCTGGTAGCAGTTGGTTTTCTTTACATGAGGAATAAAATCAATTGTTTATTTTTAAATGGCACTATTTTCACTGTTAATTGCTCAATTCATAAACACCTTATTAAGATGACTTCTCTTACAGAATGCATAATTGCTTTACTTGAGATCTTTAAGCCACTGTTTGTTGTTGCTTTTGTTAACTTCACTTGAGTGAGCCCCTGACTCATGAGTACCCCAATAACAATGGAGAAAAATTCTGGGCAGCAGATGGGATCATTATGATGCATAGAGTTTTCATTAACTGATTTTCAGAAGTACATCAAGTCTGTCCTATCAGTCTGGAACTCTGAAGCCTATTTAGTGTTGTGTTGTTTTTTTTAGGTGTTGGAGAGTCAGTTCCAACTCATATTGATCTTATGCACAGCAGAATGAAATACTGCCAGTCATGCACCATCCTCACAACCCTTGTTATGTTTGCGCTTGCTGTTTCAGTCACTGAATCAACCCATCTCATTGAGAGTCTTCCTTATTTCACTGACTCTTTACCAAGCATGATATCCTTCTTCAGGGACTTGTCCCTTCTGACAACAGGACCAATGTAAGTGAGGTGAAGTCCTGCCTTTCTTCTAAGGAGCATTCTGGCAGATTTGTCCATTCTTCTGGTAGCCCATGATATTTTCAATATTGTTTGCCAACACTACAATTCAATTTCATCAATTTTTCTTTAGTTATCCTTATTCATTGTCCTGCTTTCACATGCATATGAGGTAATTGAAAATATTATAGCTTGGGTCAGGTGCACCTTAATCTTCAAAGTGACATCTTTGCTCTTGAACACTTTAAAGAGGTTTTTGTAGAAGATTCACCCAGAGCAACATCACATTTGATTTCTTGACTGCTGCTTCCATGGGTATTGATGGTGGATACAAGTAAAATGAAATCTCTGACAACTTCAATCTTTTCTCCATTTATCATGCTGTTGCCTATTGGTCCACTTGTGAGGATTTTTGTTTTCTTTTTGTTAGGGTATAATCCCCATACTAAATACTGTAGTCTTTGATTTTCATCAGGAAGTTCTTCAAGTCATTTTTATTTTCAGCAAGCAAAGTTGTGTTATCTAATGCTATCACACATC
>NW_006922385.1:248235-266208 GCF_000298275.1 Orycteropus afer afer | reverse complement strand
AGGCAATTTTAAAATTATGTGATTCTGCCCTAAAAGCCTGAGATAGAATAGAAGAATATCATCTGCAGTTTTTTTTTTTTTTTTTCTGGTAATACATAAATTTAAACATCGTCACATTCCAAACCAAACCAAACTCACTGCCATCAAGTAGGATTCAACTCATAGCAACCCCTCCTGTGTTTCCAAGACATTGTCTCTACAGAAGTAGTTTGCCCATCCTTCCTTCTGAGAAGTGTCTGGTGGGTTTGAACCCCCAACCTTCTGGTTAGAAGTCAAATGCCTTAGGCACCATGCTACCAGAGCTTCCATATATTAAAAGGTCTTTATTGTATATTAAAAAATACATTATCTACCACAAAAGATAGATACATCAGAATGTAAGATTTGGAGTTATCCATCAGTAGTGTGTGTCAAAACTTTTTAATTTCCCTCAACAGATAAAGGAATATGTATTTATGTAATACCAAAAACAAACTCACTGCTATTGAGTCTGATCTGACTCATAGTGACCCCTCCTTGGATTTCTGAGGTGGTATCAGTACAGCAAAAGTAGATTGCCCAATCTTCCTTCCAAGGAGTGGCTGGTGGATTTGAAACACCACCCTTCTGGTTAGCAGTCAAATGCCTTAGGCACTCAGCCACCAGTGTTCATATATATATATAGATATAGATATAGATATAGATATAGATATAGATATAGATAGATAGATGATGTGGTATAGTGCCTAAGGTATTTGACTGATAACCAGAAGGCTGGTGGTTCAAACTCATCAACCACTCCATGGAAGAAAGACTGGTCAATGTACTTCCACAAAGATTTGCAGCCTTGGAAACCCAAAGGGGGTTGCTATGAGTCATGATCCACTTGATGACAGTGAGCTTTTTTTTTTTTGTACAATTATAGTCTTGAATGTGTAGCTACAAACAGGACATATTAGTGTGTTCTTAATTTCCTGTGAGAGGGGATACTCCATGGTTTAACATCAAGAAAGATGAGTGAGGGTATCCTTTCACTATACTTATTCAGTCTATATTCTAAGCAAATAACTCAAGAAGCTGGACTATAAGATGAAGAACACAGCATTAGGATTGAAGGAAGAATCATTAAGAACCTGTGATACGCAGATTACACAACTTTGCTCATTTGAAGACTTCAAGATGACTTGAAGCACTTACCAATGAACATCAAAGATGACAGTCTGCAGTATGGATTACAATTCAACATAAAGAAAATGAAAATACTCACTACTGGACCAATCAGCAGCATCACCATAAATAGAGAAAAGACTGAAGTTATCAAAGATTTATTTCACTTGAATGCACAACCAACACCCATGGAAGCACCAATCAAGAAATCAGACACCCTATTGCACTGGGCAAATTTGCTGTAAAATATTTTTTTAAAGTGTTGAAGAACAGAGATATTACTTTGAAGACTAAGGTGCACCAACCCAAGTTGATATTTCCAACTGCCACAAAAACATATGAATGCTTGACAATGAATAAGGAAGATTGAAGAAGAATTGATTCTTTTGTATTGTGGTGTTGATGAGGACTACTGAAAATACCATGGACTGCCAGAAGAACGAACAAATCTGTCCTGGAAGAAGTGCAGCCAGAAAGCTCTTTGGAAGCGAGAGAGGACAGACTTCATCTCATTCATTTTAGTCATGTTGTCAGTGGGACCATTCCCTGGAGAAGAATATCATTCTTGATAAAGTGGAGGGTCAGCAATAAAGGGGAAGACCCTCAACAAGATCGATTGATGCAGTGCCTGAACGATGGGCTTAAGTATAACAAGGATTGTGAGGATGACATACCACCGGCAGTGCTTCCTTCAGTTGTAGGTAGGGTCGCTATGAGTTGGAGCTGACTTGACAGTACTTAATGACAATTTCCTCTGCAATATGAATATTTGAGAAGTGTGTCAACATTAGAATTCCACAAGAAGAATCAAGACATCAGATCACTTATTATGCCTGATTCACTACTGTCAATTGCTTTCTCAATAATGCCCTTGTTTATTTGTTTTGCACTGTAATAAAGTCAGTAGACAATGGTTGAAAAATAGTTCTATAAAGCTGAATAATAACTAAGGACTAAAATAAAACCAGAAAATGCTTTTTAAGTAAAAAGATTGTGACAAAAGCCCAACTGGATTCTTTTTAGGGATGAATAAAATGTAAAGAAATGTAATTTTTCATTGAAACTGCAATGTATACATACATTCTTCCTTTTAAATTTACATTTATTATAAAATTTTTCTAACAAACAAAAAATTAAACAATACAAAATACTACCCTGTGTAATTTACTCATGTAAACAACCGGATTATTTTAAAGAATTTCACAAACAAGTAATTTCAGCCTAAATATTTCTGAATTTATCCCAGAAACAAAAAAGAAAAAAAAAATGATTTGGATTTTTTTTTCTTTGTACAAAACAACTATGTAATTATCTCATATAATTAAAGCCATCCTATTTGTTATAATTTCACTACCTGTTTATGTTAAATTGTCTTAAACATCTTTAAGAATTTTTGTCAGTTGGTTTGTTTGAATTAGACTCTAAAGTTTACTCATTTTAGTTTTTGTTATGGTTCTAAGTCACATTTAATTTAGAAAAGTTATATTGCTTTATTATTTTAAATATTATTAATAGTTTTTTATTGACTGGTTGTAACTTTAGTTTGTTTTCCTGTAGAATGTGCCACATGCAGAACTGAAATGCTGATTTCATTGTGGTCTTTTCTTTTATATTTTTATATGCATATTTTATTTTTGTGTATTTCAATAGATTCCTAGAAAAGTTTAAATAGTTTATAGAAGATTGATGGCATAGATTTTGTGTATGTGTCTGTGTGTGAGGTATCACATTTATTAACTAAATTCTTAGGTACTAACCAGCCTAAGCTTTAAGGTGGTTCTGGTTTTGCAGGCATTCAACCAATCTCTTATTTCATACATGTCATTTGTATCAATCCACCAACAGTGCTATGAAAATGTATATAATATCTTGTACAATGTGAGTATTCTCTATGAATTACAAATTCCAGATCATTCTGATCTTCCAAACCATTTCTTCATTAACATCTTTCTTTACTTTCAATAAATTATTGTTTTGGTTTGGTTGGTTGTTTGTTTTAGTTACTGTGTGCTGGAATTTGTAAATGGTGAAGCGAAGAATTTGGAACAATAAAGCCAACTAAGAATGTATCTGCTGTGTGTCAGAAAATACTTTTTTTCCTATCTTATATTTACTTCATTGAGTTCTCATTACTTTTTTCCTATTGATATCAGAACTTGCAGTTGCAGATTAAAAGCTACTGAGGTGGTATAATCACTAATTTTTAGCTGAAATAAATTGCTGTCACCAAAGTACTCTTTAGGTTTTTTTCCTTGAAAATATGAAATAGCCATTTGTAATACATGGTAATTAGCTTTTTTGAAAAGCTAATTGTTTTGGTTTAAATTATAGTAACATGTGCTCTCTGACTTCAGTCTCTTGACTCACCAAAATAATGCCTTGAATAATGTCACCAACACAGTTCTGTTGTAACTCCTCAAATTCCAAGACTCCGTATTTTACTGCTATGTGAACTCAAAGCACCTCTGCTTAGAAGTCAAAATAACCCATGAGCTGATCAAAATCCACCTTTACAGTCAAACTTCCTCTCATATTTACTTATATAGCAGACTACACACATGTGCTCCCCTTGAAATTGGTCATTATTATTATTATTAATTTTGGTTCTTTTGCACATTTTTCTCTTTCTAGAAACTTTAGATTAGGATTTAAGCCATGATTTAATGGAGACTTCATCTCCATTAAATAGAGCATTTCATGATTCTCTTACATTTTTAGCCATTCTTTCTGTTTCATAACCATAACATTTTCTAATACATGTTTGAAAGAACTTCATTATATTTTTGAATAATAGTTATTTACATATCTGACTTTTCTTCTTGGAAAATAATCATGACATTTACATTTATATTTTTGTTAAATGACTCAACTTCTTTCTAAATAAGAGTCTATGTTTTTTTTTTTAAATATACCTAAAAGACACTGTGGATATTAGTTTAGAACACCTGATCAAATAATTGAGCTTTAAAAGAAACTCAGTCTTCTTTGCCATGATACACATATAAGGTAAGTTCAATGTTATTAGAATATTTTATGTTTTATTGTCTTTGTATTTTAGATATGATCCCAAAACTGATACATGGACTATGGTAGCTCCTTTGAGTATGCCCAGAGATGCTGTCGGTGTCTGTCTCCTTGGAGACAGATTGTATGCTGTTGGTGGCTATGATGGGCAAACATATCTCAACACAATGGAATCTTATGATCCACAAACTAATGAGTGGACACAGGTAAGATTACCAGCAGAATTAATAATTTACTTTCTTATGGAGAGGAGGGGGAGATTAAAAATAATCTACCTAGTCAAATTTCTCTGAGCCAAAAATTACTGATTTACTCAATATGGTGTTCATTTAGCAAAAAAAAAAAAAAAATAATAATTAAACAGCATATTTTTATTTGTATACCTTTCTCTTATATATGTTTAACAGAATTTAGATTTAAAAAACAATATTCATACACCAATGGATTTCCATTTAATTATAAATAGTAATATTGAATTTGAATTTGTTGAAACAAAAAAAATAAAAGTGTTGTTTATTGGTGCACAAAATCCTACCTTTACCAAATTTAGATTTACAGATAACTGGAAGAAAGAAAGAAATGAAAGGCTGCAGAAATCCACTTCTCTGGCTTTCAGTTTTGCTTGAATCTATGAGGTCCTGCAGGGAAGTGGGACTTTTGGAAGATTAAAGTAGAAATCCACAAAGCAATAAGCAGAAAGTTAAATAATTTTTTTCCTAGTTCAATTGAATAACAAATAGCAAAAGAAAAAAAAAAAAAAAAAAAGGACTCCAAATGGTCTGTCATGTATCAAATGCTCATTCCTGGATAATCACTGTGTCCAGACACATGGAGTAGAATGATTGCAGAACTTAAGTGAGGTGTAACCCCTAAATCAACACTGCAGTTAGACATACAGGGTTTCACTGGGATAAAGTTGCTCCCTTTCTGGTCAAGTAACTGGAGGACGTGTAAGTTGGTATGTGTGAGTGCGGACAGAGGGGTTGAGGAATGGTGTGGGCAGGGCAACCTAATTATACTGAAAAATGCTTTTTGATGTAGAACTATTATGCCCTTGCTTTTAATACAGGTTATAGATCTATTGTTAGACATTTGTTCTTATATTCCATTTCTCTTTTCATCTCCAACTTTCTCAGTATTTTTCTTCTTTCTCTCCCTTATCAAAAATGTAGAAGTAAGGTAACCTTTGAAAGAACAAAATATAGTTTCTATCAATGAATGCAGTGAAATTTCAAAGCCTTTCTTAGTTAAGCAGAATATTTCTCAGTGTGTGGAGGGTCCTCTTTTTGATCACAGGCATTGGTTAAAGCTTATCTAAAGAACCTAAACACTGATTAAGGTGAATTTCTTTTACAAATACTTAATTTGTTTGGAAGTGATGGAATTCTTCCACGTCACTTCCTTGATTGTGCAAGTTCTGATGGTGTGTGTTCAACAACAGTGTTTAGATGGGCTGACTTTGAAGTGTAATTCTTACTGTCCAGGAAAAATTCCCTGCATTATGAATCATCAAACCAAAAACACATTGCCACTGTGTCGATTTCAACTCATAACAATCCAAAGCAACCCTACAGGACAGAGTAGAACTGCTCCCTAAGTTTACTGAGGCTGTTAAGTCTTTAAAGAAACAAACAGCCTCATTTTTCATCCCACGCAGCAGCTGGTGGGTTCCAACTGCAGACCTTGTGATTAGTAGTCTCATTCCTTAAGCATTGCATCACATTACTCTCCCCTAAAGAAATAATATGTTTTAAATTCAATCTAGGTAAATTTGACTAAGCAGGAAGGAAAAAGGAGAAATGGGAGAAAAGAAAAGAGTATTTGAAGAAATAAATCCTGTGCTTTTCTGTTTTAATATACTTGTGAGAGAAGAAGCATTCCTTATCTAAAGGACAGAAAATATAACAAGCTAATTATGATTGCTTTTTACATTATTGTACTAAAATCTTAACTACAACAACAACAACAAAAAACCCTTCATTTCTGTCAAGTCAATTTGAGTCATAGTGACCCCTCCTGGGGTTTCTGAGGCAGTATGTCTATGGAAGTAGATTGCCTGATCTTCCTTCTAGTTAGCAGTCAAATGCCTTAGGCACTACTTCACCAGAACTCCCACAAAAATCTTTGAGGACTTATTTTAACATCTTACCTTTCTGATTCCCTAATAATTCCGTAAGATACATTCCATGGATTGGTTGTTGATTTGCTAAGGAAATGTGCCATCTCAATGATAAATATCTTAAATATGCCATTTATAAAAATGAACATTAAATAAAGAAAGTTTATGGGCGTATAAATGATATGATGTAATATCTTTATTATTTATTTATGATAACTAGCCATTATGTTTATCATTCTTCTAAAATTGATATCAAAGTGATTTATATACTAATAACACATAAAAACCTCCTAAAAATATTTCCCTTGTCTGTATTTTATTACCCTCTTTTGCATCATATAATACCTTACAAACAACAAAGTGATATTTAAAATGTTTTACAACAACTTCATTTTCGTAGTATAAACATTAGTTTTAAAACTCTTAAATTACTTTATGATTTTCCTCCCAGATCTTTTCACTATTTGTATTTTTTAAGACTCTTGAGGGACCATTAATAGACCTACACAAAATCCCTTTGAAAAGTCTTAGGATTCCAGCCTACTAGACAGAATGCCCATGTTTGCTGGATCATTGCTGCCTTGTTTTCCCAATGGATCCTATAAGTGAACAAATTCAGCTAGTTATTCCATTGATTACTGGCATCCCAAAGGAATGATTATTGAGAAAAAAAATATATTAAAACATGCAAGAATGACTATTTTTGGAAAATTCCCCAGTTTTCTGAGGTTCTCTAGGATTGGAAATAATGGACACAGATTATGGAAGATATGGCAGGTTTTTACCTGCTTTGTTTGTTCTATAAAGGAAATATGCATTATTTTTAAATAAGAATTTGATTTTATTATTTAGCATTAGGCTTATCACTTGCATTTGATTTAGAAATAAAATAACATGTGCTTCAAAGCACAGAAAGAAGAAATTTATCCCATTTCTCCATTTGTTATTTTGTTGTGTGCTATAACGATGATTTTGACTCTTAGCAACACTATGTATCAGAGAGTAGAACTGCTCCATAAGGCTTCTAAAGCTATAATCTTTATGAGAGCATATCTCCAAGTCTTTTCTCTCATGGAGTAGCTGGTGGGTTCAAACCACCAACCTTTTGCTTAATAGCTGAGTGCTTTAATTAGCCTAGGTAAAATGACTCATTTATGTATTTTCATGATACACTGTCCGGTACTGTCATACTGCACCCTGCTGCAGGTTGTAAGGAAATAAAGATCTCTGTCTCATTTCCTGTCTCCAAACATTAACGTGGTCATTGGCATGGAGTCAGGGATGCATGATCGTTTCTCAAATAAATGAATGGAGAATTATTGTTGCAACAACTTTTACTTCAGTAGTATCTGAGCTTCATTTTTATTTGTGTACAATACATATATAGGAAGTTGATACTGAGTTCCAGAAGCCGGGTAGTATTTCTACATTCTTAGTTGCTTTCATCTAATTTATTTTATGGCTAATCCTTTCAGGTTACCATACAACTCAGGCTGAAAAGTGTAACTCATTGTAGGGAAACCAAGGGTAGATGTGAAATAATTAAATTGGTCTATGAGGAAGAGAGTAAACCTCACTTAATTGTTTTAAATACATTCATATAGAATGCACCAAATACTTAAAACACAATGATAGAATATGTAGTAAGAAAAATATGTCATATTATGATGGCAATGAAGTATGTTGTGTAGAGAACAATTCCTGCAGGAAATGATATGCAGCATAGAGCTAGAGAGATAGATAAATAATAATCAGATGAAAATATGAGAACTGCTATGACAATGAGTCAGAATGTATAGTGTCTGACTTAAGGAACAGAATTGTAAAGAACTGTAGGAGGGAAAGGAAATAACATGTTTCATTGGGTAAGACATGAGTTTTGAGCAAAGTTTTTGGAGAGATAAGTAGGCTCTTTCTTTTGTAAGGACTCCCAGTGTGGTGTAAACTGTTAATGACCTCAGCTGCTAGCTGGAAGGTTAGAGGCTCAAGTCTTGTCAGAAGTGCCTCTGCAGAAAGGCCTGTTAATTTACTTCCAAAACTCAAGTATTGAAAACCCTGGGGAGCACAGTTCTACTCTGAACACATGAGGTAACCATGAGTTCCTGTTAAGGTGTCTTGTTTTTATAATAAGAACAAAGGGGAATTAGTGAAAAGTTTTAAGCTGAGGACATAAATAATAAGAACAATTTTTCTTAAGATCATACTCATTATGATGTGGAAAACAGATGATTGGAAGTTTGGGGTCAGAGAAACCAATGGAAGGATACTTTAATCTACTCAAGCTAACACTGTAGCCTGAATTAGAAACACTAAAAATTACAGAATTAATTTGACTGGAGAGATATTTAGAGGAAAGGATGATTTTACATGTTGGTTTAGGTGAGGTAAAATGAAAAGCCATAGTTGCACTCAACATTGCTTTCTTGAGCAACTAAGTAGAGGGCTGTGTCATTCACTGGCATAGGAAACACAGAAGCAATAGTGTGTTTTTGGGAAAATGAAGTAAGATTAATTTTTACACACATAAACATGAGAAAATTGGTCCCTAGGTAGTGCCGACAATTTGCACTTAACTAGTATCCTAAAGGTTGGCGTTTGAACTCACCTATTAGCAGAATGGAAGAAAGTCCTGGTGATCTGCTTCTGGAAAGATTACAGCCAATAAATAACTTATGTAGCAGTTCTACTCTAACAAATGGGACAATTGTTTGACTTTGGTTTCTACATGAGCACATAGAGATATAGTAGCTATTAATCTAATCAAGCCCATTTAGGTAAAGCCAACTTCTCCTGATAGTGACACTCTAGGACAGAGTTGAACTGTCCCATAGTGTTTCCAAGACTAGAATCTTTACTGAAGATTGCCACATCTTTCTCTCACAGATTGTCTTGTGGGCTCAAAACATTGGCCTTTAGGTTAGTAATCAAGGAATTAATCATTATGCCATTACAGATCCTTAGATGTAAGTATAAACACAAAACACAACACACTCCCGTAGAGTTGGATCTGACTCATAGTGACCCCTCCTTGGGTTTCTGAAGCTGTATCACTATGGATGTAGATTGCCCAACTTTCCTTCCAAGGAGTGGCTGGTGGGTTTCAATCACCAGCCTTCTGGTTAGCAGTCAAATGTCTTAGGCACTAAGCCACAAGAGCTCCTAGATGTAGGTATTTGTTGTTGTTATTGTTATTTGCCATCAAGTCAGCCCCGACTCATAGCGACCCCTCCTTGGGTTTCCAAGGCAGTATCACTACGGAAGAAGGATTGCCCAACCTTCCTTCCGAGGAGTGGCCGGAGGATTTGAACCACCAGCCTTCTGGTTAGCAATCAAGTGCCTTAGACACTACGCTACCAGAGTGTAGGTATAGATAATAAAAAAATAGAACTATTCTATTTGTTAACTTTTGTTTTATTGATTATGACAAAGCATTAGACTCTGTGGTTCATAACAAAGAATGGGGATTCTAGAAGAATTGTGTTTACGTGGAACCAGTACATAGACCAAGAGGCAGTAGTTTGAACAGAGTGATGGAATACTCAGTGCTCTAAAATCCAGCAAAGTGTACATTAGGGCTGTATCTTTCACCATGCTTATTCAATCTGTAGGCTGACCAAAGAATCCAAGAAACTCTAGTACACGAAGAAAATCATGGCATCAGGATTAGAGGAAAATTTATGAACAATCTGTGATAAGAAGATCATGCAACATTACTTGCTGAAAGTGAAGAGGACTTAAAGGATTTACTGATAAAGATAAAAGACTTTAGCTTCCAGTATGGGTTAGACATCAACATAAAGAAAGCAAAAATCTTCAGAACTGGATCAATAAGCAACCTCATGATAAACATAGAGAATACAGAAGTTGTCAAGGATTTCATTTTACTTGGATCCACAATCAATACCAATGAAAGCAACAGTCAAGAAATCAAATGACATATTGAATTGAACAAATCTGCTGCAAAAGGTGTCTTTAAAGTGCTAAAAGCAAACATGTCATTTTGAGGACTAAGATACACCTGACCTTGTTGTAAAATACCTGATATTTTCAATTGCCTCATGTACATGTGAAAGCTGTACAATGAATAAGGATAATTGAAGAAGAACTGATGCCATTCAATTATGATGTTTGACTTCCAGAAGAATGAGTAAATCCATTTTAGAAGATGTGTAGCCAGAATTGAGCTTAAAAGGAGGATTGGGGGGGGGGGAAGGCAGGATGGCAAGACTGGGAAAAGTAGAAGTTTGTGAAGAAGAGGAAGACCTTCAACAATTTGGATTGAAACCGTGGCTATAACAATTGGCTCAAATAATGCAACAACTGTGAGGTTGGTGCAGGACGAGGCAGTGTTTTGTTTTGTTGTACGTATGGTCGTTATGAGTAAGAATGGACTAAAGAGCACCCGATTACAACAATAACAAAAACACTCTCTCTATGATTACATCAGAAAACATCTGGGGAACTTCTTAAAAACACTAATAACTACAAAAATCAGTTGAATTCCTCTACACCAGGAAAGAGATCTCTGAAAAAGAAATCAAAACCATTCGCAATAGCTACCAAAAACATCAAATATTTGGGAATAAATCTTGCCGGGGACACAAAAGACATATATAAAGAAAACAACAAGACATTACTTCAAGAAGCTATAAGAGATCTAAATAAATGGAAGAACATACTGTGGTCCTGGATAAGAAGAGTGAACTTTCTGAAAATGTCACTACTACCTAAAGCAATCTGTACCTTCAGTGTAATCCCAATCCAGATTCCATCTACATTCTTTAATGACATGAGGAAACCAATAACTAATTTTATATGGAAAGGAAATAGCCACTGGATAAGCAAAATACTACTGAAGAAGAAGAACAAATCCCATTACTAAGTTTATATATATCCTTAAAAAGTGAAAGCTAGAACACCAGTACATATTTGCACACCCATATACATCGCAATACTGTTCATGGTAGGAAAGAGAGAATGAATAAGCTATGTACATACACACAATGAACTACTATACAACACTAAAGAATAGTGTAGAATCTGTAAAACACCTCATAACATGGATGAACTTGGAGGACATTATGCTAAGTGAAATAAGTCAATCATAGGAAAAATATTGTATTAGTCCACTATTGTAAAAAGCCAAGGAAAGGTTTACATATGGAAGGAAACTTTGTTGTTATCAGAGATGGGAGGGGAGGGGTGAGAAAATTGCTAGATAAGTAAGGGAAAAGTATTGATTTTGGTGAAGGGAAAGACAGTGTATTAAAAGTAAGTGACTAACACAATAAAAATAAGGAAAAAGAAGACACAAAAAGCTGCACAAGAGGTACAGACAACAAATATAAACACTTACATACACAGTACTACATTATCAGTAGTAACAAACATTGACTTACAGGTGGATACATAGGTAGACAGGTTAAACGATCAGGTATGTCTAGGAAAAAGAGGATATATTCATGACTATATATAAGTTTGGCAGACAAGATTTCTACGTATGTATTTGTATATGCTATAAAAATGTCTATATATATAATACAGCTACTGGGGCAAAGTCATGATAACTTCTTAACCACATTCAAAGACTCTGAGGCAGTGAGTCACTGGGTCCGTGGGCTTGGGACCATGGTGGCAGGGGAAGTTATACCCAATGACATAACATACCACACAAAAACATTGTTCTACATCCTACCTGGATAACAACAGACTGAGATCTTTGAAAGCTTCAAGCAGCTATATAAAATGCAACAATACGTCTCTCCTCGTCCAGAGCAAAGAAGAATGAAGAAACCAAAAACACATGGGGACAATTGAACCAAGGGACTAAAAGACCATGCAAACTTCAGCCTACATGAGCCTGAGACCAGAAGAATTAAATGGTGCTCAGCTATCACGGTCAACCACTCAGACAGGGACTAGAATAGGAGATCCTATATGAAGTGTGAGAAAATGTGGAAAAAAGTCAAAATTTTAAAAAGACAAGGCTTGGTCTCATAGATTTGTGAAGCTCCTGAGGCTATGGCCCCTAATGACCCTTCTGGCCTGGAATTGAACTCACTCCTGTTTCTTTCAGCCAAACAATAGACAGACATATAAGGTGAACATTTACACCTGGTAGGTACATTCCTTAGAACAATCAACCATGCAAGACCAGAAGGGCAGTATTTGCACAGGGAGAGCTCTCAGAGAGCAGGAATGCAGGGGAAAGATAACCAGAGGAACGAAGTGGGAAGAGAACTGTTATATGAAATAAATAAATACTAGTGGCTAAGGCACTTGACTGCTAACCAGAAGGCTGGTGGTTCAAACCCACCAGCCACTCCTCGGAAGGAAGATGGGGCAATCTACTTCCGTAGTGATACTGCCTCGGAAACCCAAGGAGGGGTCGCTATGAGTCGGGGCCGACTCGATGGCACACAACAAACACAAACAAACAGTGAATTAGTAATCAATCCTCATACTATTACTATTTAATGGTGGCACTTGGGTGCATACACTTAGAAAAATCTTAGATGACTCTGATGTCAAACAGATTTAGGAAATTATTAGATAATAAAAGAGAGGCATGTATTTTGAAGTCATTAATTTTGGGTTTGTATATAGTGATGCTTTGGGATTTACTTATTATCTCTAAAACAACATGCCCTCACCTCTTAATAAGAGATAACAATATATAATATGATTATGAAGATGACCTATAAAAATGTTTTTAATACACAAAGCTAGGCTCTCAATATATTCCCATTTCTCTTTCCACTTCTTATTTTAAGGTAAGAGGACATTTATACTTTTAAATTAGCTTTTAAAAATAATATATTTAGTAAAAGGAATTAAAAAAATGACATATAGAAAGTTTTTTTTTTTTAACTTAAAATTGACTGAAAGATAACAAATACATTTAAAGAGTTGGGTATGATGGAGCCAAAATTTCTACTTAGAGAGTGAGAACATGTCCTTCATCAATCAATAAAATATTCTATGTGATCCGAGGTTATTTTGCTCTTAGCTTTTTTATTTGTTATATTTAATTCACTTTCTTTTCAGTTTGAAATAATATCCTGTAATATCTAGTCTTCTTTCATATTTTTATGTGCATAAATTATGCTTAGAAAACTGTAATAAAGAATCATTGATATAAAATACCTCAAATTATTAAAATACTGGCTTACCTTCAAGGAATAAATTTGCATTACAAACTCTGTAAAAATTATTGCTTTCAATATATTCCTAGACAATTTCATACTATTATTAAAAAAGAAACTCAGTTCTTATTTCAGTGACTGTCATAAGGTAGTTTTTTTTTTAACAAATCCTATATCAATTGTAATTATACCTATTTATGACAAAATATTGAAGTTACTTCATTGTATGCCTCTGTCTAGAATGAATGAATAACACATTTAATTCAATACAATATCTGGGGAAATAACTTCACGAAAATTGCAATAAGTGTAATAGCTTTTTCATCTAAAATAAACTCTAAGCTATCAATATGAAATATCACAAGCTTCAGAACAAACATATCCTGGATACTTTCCTATAGAAGCTTCCTTTCACTAAAAATAACTAAGCATTTGGACTACTTTTAAAATAAAGTTAATAAATGCTGATTTTTAAATTTTCAATATACAAGTAATTTGCTTTTTTGTAAAATACTCTTAGTATTTCTTTTTTTCACTATTTGTGGCTGAAATTTGAAATTATTAGCACATTTATTTTTATTTTGGTATATATAAGTGACCTAAATATATCATGATTTGTATATTCTTTCCATGACTATAAAATTTGCCTTGTGTTTCATCTTTTTCTGCAGATGGCTTCTTTGAATATTGGAAGAGCAGGTGCCTGTGTGGTAGTCATCAAGCAACCTTGACTTACTCTTATTTGGGACTTGATTTTATTTGCTGGAGTGGTTATTTTTACATCAGATGGCAAGAATGAGAACTTTGTGAGATGAAATAGTTCAAGAACAAGGATTTCTGTAGATTAGCCTACCAATATCAAAGGCGGTAGAAAATCAAACAGAACTACAGGGAACAAGAAAACATCAAACTGTTAGAGGAACAATGTCTGGACATGTGGTAGTTAGTTCAGGAATGGTTATTGGTAATTTGTTCTGTAATGTAGCATATAATAACTAGAGTTACCAAAGGCTTGTTTTTCTTGATCAGTTAAGAGGAGAGCCTGATATTTGTGGCATGGAAAATTTCATGACTACAACTCATGCAATCACTTTATAATCTGTGGCAAAATCTATGAGGTTACCAAAAGTAGAAGACACACTATCTCATCAGAGAGAATCTGATTAGCTTACTATTTACTAATCAGATGTGGTCATACAAGGAAGTAGAATGATGTTTTATTAAAACAAAGATGCTTCTTCCTCATTTTCCTAAGGTACAAGGACAATTAAAGAAATAGATTCATGCTTGTCTCTTGCATTCAGAAAACAAATTTTCCTGCTAATCAGAGCTGCATATTTCATCCTAGATGATTGTTGAATTTACTGCAATTGTGCTAGCCATCTGTAACAAGCAAATACAAAAGATCGCTTTAGTTAGTCTTGCCACATTGCTTTGCTTTATAAACACACTGAGCCAAAGAATCAGTATAATAATGGGCTTTTGCCTTATGAGTTCAGTGTAAGCATGGGAGCTAGTTAATCTGAATGTTATATGTATATCCATTGCATGTTGAAGTCCTTTAGAATTTTTTTCTTTAGAAAAAAGAATTTTGAGAGAAAAAGATATGATCCATTGAATTGGAATGTTAATGACCATTGTTAGGAAGAAGGCATTCCTTGCTTTTCAAAGTTGTTACATTGATATGCACATTATTTTAAGCCAACCATTTGTAATTGTTTAAAGCATAAAATGAAAATGTTCAAAAATATCTTTACTAGATCCATGTGAATTTTAAATACATGTAATAAATGATAGAAAATTTGCTTTTATCAGTGTATTTTTAAATGATTTTTAATTCAGATCTAAGTTAAAATAGATAAGGTATACTGTGAGACAATTTTCATTGTCAGACTTTTCAAAAATAAAGAAGTATTTATCTATAGCAACATATAAATTCATTTCCTCTGAAACGTAATAACACTGACACCAAATGTGATCTTTAATTATTGTTTTCTCCTGAAGTTTCTCTGTTGAGACAGCATTAGTACCTAGAAAACACACATCATGTAATAACAGTGCTGAGAATTATGCAGGAACTAGAAAAGGCAAGAAAATTCCTTCTTTTAAATCAATGCAATCCATGAAATTGAGCTTAATTATTGGGTGCTAAAATAACTTTGGAATAATTGCTAAATGTATTTCCCATTTACCGCAAATTTCTTACAACCAAAAAAAGAATATCGATAAAGAGTTTTCATCAAGGAAATGGAACATATGACGTTTCTCAACATGCACCCTGAATTAAATGTATCAGTCACATTTTATTACAGGAAAACAAAGTCCTCATAAATATAATATGCTGAGGAGGAGGTCTTGTTGATTGAAAGTTGTCATCCCAGATGTATCTTTTACTTCCTATTCTCATAAACATATTATTATATATGTAAGAAATATTCCAAGGTTGAATAAAATAGTAATTAATAAGCAGGTGTTAGGTGTCAATGCCGAGAGGGACAAGACCAGGGTGGTGAATTGTTGGAAAAATAAGTTTTATTGAATCATCCATCTGGCGGATGGGCTGAGGCTTAGAGTAGCATCAGCCCGGATCCTGTCTCTGCAGGGTGCTTAAGTAGTGTTTTAATGGAGAAGGTCAATTGCCTATTTCTAAAGAACCAATCCTAAGTGTTGAAGAGGAACTAAACACTAGGGAGGATGGGGACAGGGTAAACCCAGGGACAGAGACAAAGGTTCCAAGCGGAAACTGAGGGTGGGGATGGGGGGCGGCTTCACAGCCCGAAAAGTAGACAAAGAACCCTACCAGAAACTGGGGGTTTGGGGTGGGGGCACCTGAAGTGTGGAAAAGTATACCAAGAGTCTAAACGGAAATTAGGGGATAGAGACTAAGAGAGTTCTGAGAGTGAAGGACAGAAACTGAGTGGATACTGGTAGGCTGGGTAGAGGGTGAAGATTTCATCCATTATTTTATATTTAAATTCTTAGGATAAAAATAGATATACAGGAAGAGATCATTAGAATGTTTTGAGATATTAAGGTTAAATTTTCAACGTAAAACACAGATATAAAATTCTACTGCTTTAGTCTACAGTTTTTAGGATATTTAAATGTTTTTTTCTTGAAAATATCAATATTACTAGGAGTATTCTAAATAAAAATTGCAATATCATTACATATTCTTATTCTAAATATGGTTTAGAAGTGGTACATTCTTAAAACCTGCTTTTTTAATGAGAAAAGTCTTTCTTAAGCTTAATACCATTGTTGGAAAACCAATTTTTACCTGCTTTTTTCCAACTTATACTCTGCAAAATTTCTGTTACCTATACTCAGATATATTTTTAGACATGGTCATTGTAAAGACATATGATTTAAAATTAAAAACAAAACTAAACAACAACAACAAAAATAGCTAAATGAAATGAAGCATTCCTTTGATTTAAAAGTCAGATGGAAGTGATATTTTAGCATTTAGCTTAAAATACTGAAATAATCCTAACAGAAACAAAAATTGTAAAATTTTATGAAAGATAAAACAGTGGAATAAATGAAGTCATTTCATTTATATCTTACAAAGTATTATGTATTGAAAATAATAATAAGGCCATTTAAGATATTGCAGACATAAAGAATGATTATATTAAATCTACCTACAGGAATTACTTCCATCAATATATTTTATATTAACACTAGGGATTTCTTGTGGCATAGTGCCTAAGGCATTTGGCTGCTAACCAGAAAGCTGGTGGTTCAAATCCATCAGCTACTCCTTGGAAGGAAGATTTGGCAATCTACTTCCATAGAGATACGGCCTCAGAAACCCAAGGAGGGGTCGCTATGAGTTGTATCCAACTTGATGGCAGTGAGGTTTTTTTTTTTTTTTCCCCTCACATTTATTCAATATGTAATTAAAGTTTCTGGTTAACAATAGTAAAGACTACTAAAAGTCAAAAAGGTTAAGATCTCAGCTTTTAACTGAAAGGTCAGTCCATCGAGAGAGAAAGAGGGAGATAGATGTCTATGATGATCTTGGCAACCCAAAGGCAAAGAGCTGGGTGCCTCTGTCCAGGAGGTTTGAGTACTGCTAAAGAGCTATAACACTTTCCCATTCAGGGCAGAGAACTGAGTGTGCCCTGTGCAACATGCCACCTGCCCTGGGCAGTATAGCAGGAGCCATGTTTGTTTTGGGGCAGAGTGGCCTGGGTAATGTGATGGCAAGAGAGAACTACACAGGTCTTGAAAGGTTGGCATGAGTTATCTACACAGACTTAGAAAGATTCACCAGCAGTCTTGGAAGATCTTGCATACATGTCTTCCTGGTGGTAAGTAATGCACAGCAAGACCCAGCAACAGAGCAGAAGCCTCGGTAACCATAAAGGCCCTCTAGGCAGTGTGGTGGTAGAGGAAACAGTAGTAACAAGAACACAGCATCTGTCTAGAACCATGCATGGCTTTACATGACTGCCCAGTGACATAAGAATGAATATGGATAATTTGAGGAAGAGTAATCTATGGTATTTTCAATCACACCATATGCATGCA
>NW_006922385.1:218441-247675 GCF_000298275.1 Orycteropus afer afer | reverse complement strand
TAGCTATCTTCCATGCATTCCATTTATATATTTGATGAGATTATCTTGGAAACTAAACAAAACATTTTATATAGGTGTTTTAAAGGCATTATAGTCTAATATAATATCAGCATTGATTCATAGTATCAATGTTGTAGACTTAAGTTACATTTCTCTGGAAATAGTTATAGGTTTACTCAGTCACTGTTATATTTGTATGGTCATTGGGCATTATTCAAGGGCTGTAACACTGAAGAAGGGAACAGTGGGCTGGCTGGCCCACAGAGAAAGATGGCGATAGTGGATTTAACAGTCTATGGAGAAAGAGCTAGACATTTCCATGCTGCAGATTTGCCTGCTAAAAAGTTGTAACACTTGACCATGCTGGCAGAGGCCTGAGTGTACCCCATGCAGCAAGTCCCCTTCCTTTGCACTAGGCAGCATGACAGGAGAAGTGCAGGCTCAGGAAGTGTGGTGACAATAGAGAGAACTACACAGGCCTGCATGATGCAACAGGTGACAGCCACAGAAGCCTAGAATTGCCCAGCAGCAGAGGCTTGGGAGATGCTATGCAACTGTCTTGCCATTAGAAAAGTTCTCCCCAAACTCAAGTCCTTTATTTCCAAATATTCAGAACCTGGTAATATTCATTTTATGAGTTAATTTAAAACTCCCTTTTATCTTTCTGACTACCCAGACTTTTCTTATCTGGGTATTTTCTGAAGTCCAAAGAGAGCAAAGCATAATTTTAATGAATAGTCAATTGAATCCATTCTTAAGGAAAATAATTCTTAGATTATGTCAGAAAATCACAGGTAAACACATGTAGTTCACATAAAGTACAAAATAAATAGATAAATAGAAGACAGCATCATCAGGCAAAATCATACATAAAGAAAGTATTTTTATACCATTAATTAAGCATTTGACAGCTAGCCAAAAGGTTGGTGATTGAAACTCATCTGTAGGTACCTCAGAATACAGGTCTGGTGATCAGCATTCAAAAGGTCAGAACCTTGAAAACTCTATGGAGCATTCTACTCTGCACAAAGGGAGATGTCATGAGTAAATATCAAATCAACAGCCACTAACAATAACAAGTTGAATACCACAAAGTAGAATAGAGAAAAACAAACACCATGAATATTGTAATTATGTATTTATTTATAAGTATACCACCTCATAGCACCTAACAGAATGTGAGACTCTTTATAGCATCCTGTCTGCCTTCCTTGTAGGTATATCTGTATTACACTGAATAGTATCTGAGAAAGTTGTGCTGAATAAATGACTGAATGGATGTCTTTAATAAAAGAACTAGGAATTAAAAAAGAAAAAGTTGGCATCCCAAAATACAAAAAAAAAAAAAAAAAAGCATCACTTTGAAGAGCGCATGAACTTTGCAACTTACCAAAAGAGAAAATATTTTTATCTTTAGTGTTTATGGTCTACTTGCACAAGAATACAAAAATAAAATTTTCATAAAGGGCAAAATAAATAAATAAAAGTGAATGGTGCATGCAAAATGCATGAGCAAAGTATGTTGTTGTTGTTAGGTGCTGTCAACTCATCTCTGACTCATAGCAACCTTATGTATAACAGAATGAAACACTGCCCGGACCTGTGCCATGCTCATGATCTTTTCTATCCCTGAGCCCATCATTGCACCCACTGTGTCAATCCATCTTGTTGAGGGCCTTCCCCTTCTTCTTTGACCCTCCACTTCACCAAGCATGATATCCTTCTTCAGGGAATGATTCATTCTGACAACATGACCAAAGTAGGTGAGACAAAGTCTGGCCATTCTCATTTCCAAGGAGCATCCTGGCTGCACTTCTCCAGGATAGATCTGTTAGTTCTTTTAGCAATTCATGGTACTTTCAGCATTCTTCACCAACACCACAACTCAAAAGCATCAACTCTTCTTCGGTCTTCCTTATTCATTGTCCGAGCAATGAATATAAAGCATAAATGAAAACAGATGTATTTATTTGGTATATAATCAAAATAATATTGTAAATAAACAAAGTAAGATTTACTGGAATAAGCTTTTAAATAATCAAAGCAATTGAAATATTAATTTACCCACATGACTTGTACCAAAATGATCATCAAAAGGATTGATAAGTTAAAGTAAAAGGGCAAAAAAATGAATATATATATACACACACACACATATAACACAAAGAGATCATCAACAAAGAAGACCATGTAAAAATATAGAACTTCTGTTTCTCAAAATAAATAATTTAAGATTAAAAACTCTTCACTGGAGTAGCCCAAATTTTTCTATCTGAGATGAGCATTGAGGGGCTCAACTCTCCCTCAATCTGCTTTTGTTCTTCTTCTTCCATCCACATCTTTCTCTGGGAAGAAGAAGCCTAGTTTGTCCTGCCTGGAGAAGGGGTATTATCAGAACATCTCAGGAGGCCTATACCAACACTCTCCCCAGACCAGAACTGTGTCTTTATGATAATTATTTTGAAGTGAATACAGTATTAAAAACTAAATTACTAAAGAAAGAAAAACATTTTTGAAAATAGACAAGGAAAGATGCAAATATTTATGTATATAAATAATGAGTCTAAATACTAATACCGAAGGAAGACTGGGCAATCTACTTCCATAGAGATACAGTCTCTGAAACAAAAGGGTGGGTCACTATGAGTCAGAACCAACTCGGCAGCAGTGAAGTTTTTTTTTTTGTATATATATTAATAAAATAATAGAGCATATTAATTTGCTTTATTTAATATTATAATTATATTAGCATTATATTTAATATTATGATTATAATATTAATTATCCTATGAAAATTCTTAGAAGCTCTGGTAACACAGTGCCTAAGGCTTTTGACTGCTAACCAGAAGGCTGGCGGTTCAAACCCACCAGCCACTCCTCGGAAGGAAGATTGGCCAATCTATTTCCATAGTGATACCACCTCAGAAACCCAAGGAGGGGTCACTATGAGTTGGATCCGACTTCACAGCAATCAGTTTGTTTTTTGTTTGTTTATTAATATTCTTAGTCAGACTTATTTCAAATACAAGTTCAGCACTTACCTTGGAAAAGTTATTTAGCCCTATGATCCTTGATTTTCTCACTTTCTAAATTGGAGAGTTTTTCACTAAGAAAGTGGATGCCACCTGAAAAATGGCTCACTAATGGGTTGATCTCACCTTAAGATTTGAAAGAAAGCAAAACTAGCATTTATTGATAAGTAGGTAAATTATACAAACAGACTTTATAATGCTAGCACAAAATGTATTATGCAATTTTTAACCTTGCTATTAAAATAAATAAGTAACAAAAATAATGAAGTGATAATAGTATACTTGATTCAATTAGAAAATAGCAAAACTGTGGTGACAAATATGTACTGAGAAAGACACGTTTATTACTACTTGTAAATTATAAAATCCTTCCCATTCAAAACAATAAATCCATATGTGCTAAAAGTTTTACAAAGACCTTTCTGTCATCCTTAACAAACTAATCCCTAAAATATTTTCCTCATCTTGGTGTGTTTTATCAACAAGAATAATTTGTATTTTATCCTGGGAACAATTTTCTTAACTTTACATGTTAAACTTCATTGATCCTTCTCAGCACTAGTCCCAAAGGCTTCCCCTACTCCCCAGCTCATTTGGCTCATGAGGTGAGCAGGAGAGTTGAAGTGGCAGAAAATAAGCTGATAAATAAATATTTAATGTACTATTAGATTATAAGTGCTTAAAAAAAAGGACACATGAAACTCTCTTAGTTAATCCATGTGTCGCATTATCAGGAATAGCCAGTCACCATTGAGTTGATGTTGACTCATGGTGATCCATGTGTGTCACAGCAGAACTGTGCTCCATGGGGTTTTCAATGGCTGATTTTTTTTTAGATAGCCAGATCGTTCTTTCCAGGTTTCCTGGCTAGAAATCTTTATGGAAGCAGACTGACTCATCTTTCTTCTCCAGAGTAGTGGGTAGGTTTGAACTGCTGACCTTTTGTTTAGCAGTCAAATGCTTTAATCACTTTGCCACTGGAGAAGTTCTACTCTGTCCTATATGGCTGCTGTGAGTCAAACTCAACTCTGTAGCAGTGGGTTTTGTTTATTCTTTCAAGGTTCTCCTGGGTGATCTTGAACTTTCAACCTTTCAGTTAGCAGCTGAGTGCATTAACTATTTGTACCACCTGGGGACTCCAGATTGACTCTTTCTAACCTCAATTCTCTTAAGATGATAAGATCAGTTTGGGAATTAAACTCTAGCTTGTTTAGAAGAGCAAATGTGTTCCCCTGCCTAGTAGGGAAATAGACAAAGAAAACCTAAATGAAAACAAAAAAGACTATTTATTCAGAGCTTGTTGTAGCAAGGGAGTCACTATCTCTTCTTTGGCACATATTCAAAAGCAGGCAGGAGAGCAGAAAAGCTTTATAATGGAAATAAAGAGACAGCTTTTGTCTGGTATGCTCTCATTGGAGACCATTGGCATGGGGAAGCTGTAAGCAGACTGTTAAGAATTGAATTATGTCCCCCAAAAAATATGTATTATGAATCCTAACCCCTGTTGTGATTATAATCCCATTAAGGAATGAGTTTTCTTTGTTATGTTTATGAGACAGAATTAGTCTACTAATGTAATACACTAGAAAAGTAAGACAGAATTTGATACCGAGAAGTGAGGATGCTGCTCTAGCAAATATCTATAATATGAAAGTGGTTCTGGAACTGGATAATTTGTGGAGACTATAAGATTTTAAGGTGCTTAATAGTAAAAACTCAAATTGTTTGTGGAATTATGGATGTCATAAGTAATTCTGGTAAGGACTCAGAAGTAAATAAGGAAAGCCATACAGAAAATTTCTCTTGCCTTGTAGAGTATAGGTAGTCCCTGATTTATGACAAGATCCCATTCCAAAGTCACTTCTAACATAAGTTGAATACTTCATTTTTTCCTTAGTTTTGTTTAACACTGCCTTTTATTGTCAGTATATCCAATCTTTATTTGTCTTCAAGGGTTGGAAACATGACATCTGAGTATGATAACATCAGAAAATTATGTGTTGCAACATTTTATGTAGTACATAGGCTAAAACAATGTGAAGCCAGCATCTGCTGACCTTCTCCAACTTCACAAGTGAAAGACAGAATCACCATCTACAGCCTAAGCCTTATTCCTATGAAGTCAGACATGCCGCCACCCTCCAACCTTTCTTACCAACTCTGACACCAACCATTCCATCCGTGGCACTCATTACTTCTCTGCTGGGTTCAATAAATTCGTTGCAATGGCCCCATAGAACTCACAGATGATACCCACAATTATGGGGTTTATTAGGGAAGTAACAGGCTACAACTCATATTCAGGAACACACTCAGGGTACAGTTCTTTGGTCAGGACAGTCGCCCTATGCTATGCCCTCAGGCAAGCTTCTCTGGCCCTTGGACTTTTGGCCCGGCCTCAGCCCTACTGGAGCAAGTGTTAGAAAGCTCTTTTAGCTCTGCTGATAAGTATACCTATGTGCACCCTAATATGCCAGTAAGCTTCCTGCCCAAGGACACTCAGATTTCTCACTCCGTGGTCTGGAAAACCACCACTATACCTCCTGGCTCTTAGTTTCACTGCTGCTGTCTCTCAGCCAGGCATCTCTCTGCCTCAGAGTTCCAACGCAGGGAATTCAGATCCGAGGATGTGTTCCATTTCACTTCCAGCTCTTCTCTCTTGATAGCAGTGAGATCCTCTCTTCTACCTCTAGGAGAGCTCAATTTAAGCCCAGGAGCATAACAAAATTAACCAATCCTCACAGTAGAGTTCTCAAACCAAAAAAAAACAACTCACTGCCATCAAGTCGGATCCGACTCATAGAGACCCGTCCTTGGGTATATCCAGAGGTGATATCACTATGGAAATAGATTATCCAACTGTGATAGTTCAGTATGTGTGTCAACTTGGCTGGGCCTGGCTGAATGGGTGGGCAGCTGGATGTAGTATCCCCAATGACAACTCTGGTAATCAACTACATGTTGAAATCTACTGTGAGCAGCTGAGTAGCTGCTTTAGGGAATGTGTTCTGCTTCCTGTATATAAGCAGAAGCCTTGAGGAATGGTCTCTAGCTTATGGCACACTTGGACCCTGCATGTAGCCATGCCGTTGTTCAATAGCCTGCCATGCTTTGCCAACCTGGGAACTTACAATGGACTTGAATGAATGGCCTGTCATGTGAGTTGGTAACATCGGGACTGTTCCATTTTATTTGTTGACCTTGTGCTTGTTAGCTTCAGCAGCTGCCTGAGTGAAGAGGTCTCTAGCTTCAGTGGGCTGGGAGCAAGAGACAGAGCTGAAGCCCAAGGTCGAGAGGCTTTCACACAGCCTCTAGAGCCCGGCACTTTGAACTTGGACTTAAAGCCTCCAAACTGTAAGAGAATAAACTCCTGTTTGTTAAGGCCATCGCATTTGTGATATATTCTTGTCAGAGTGTCGCTATGTAACCAGAACACCAACCTTCCTTCTGAGGAGTGGCTGGTGAGTTTGAATTGCCAGTCTTCTGGTTAACATTCAAATGCCTTAGACACTATGGTCCCACCAGTAATCAGGTGGAAGTTAAGGATTACGTCTAGAAAAGTTATACCAAGTAATTCACTGCACCACAGTCAATCTCTTGGCTTTTCTAGCCATTGCCCTTTTTATACTTCAAAAATTAATATCACCTTCACAATCAGTTTAAGAATACATGTAAACCTACCACTTCATGTCTTTATCCCACTGCCCTCATTTTAGATAGCCAATTTCTAATTTGCCTATCCATATCAAACCAGCACTCTGGAGAAACAAGAATGTTCCTTTCTTTTTGAAATAATCTGTTGTGGCTGAAACTTTGGGCATTTGCATCCATAAATAAGCTAAGTCCAGTCCAGAGAAAACCATGAAACTGAGCAAGTTAACACCAGTTCAAGGTGAAACATCTTCCTCATCATTTAGTTGGGTTCTTGTTAGGTCAACCCAAGCGATCTCAACTAGGTCATAGCTACCCACTACAAGATTGGGAGTCACACTCCTGCCTTCATGTCAGACCAGCCAGCCCCTTTTCTCTCTCATCCCTATCCCTCAGGGGCCAGTTCCAATGTGCATAGGCTCAGGAGTCCACACAACTCCTTACACTTCAGACCGGCCAGTCCTTCCTCTCATCCCTAGCTTACATGGACTAGGTCAAAGACTACCAAACTCATCCCGTTTCTTCATTGTTGCAGCATACAAGCCTGCTTCTCACCTGCTCCCTTTAACTTCCAGTCCTGGAAGGGGTTTTCTCATGGAACATAACTTTTCTGTCTTGATGCACTTGATGCATGGCTTGCTTGGATTTCAGAAAGCCAAACATCTTTTTTTTTTTTTTTTTATTCTCTCTAGGTACAGTCATCAAACACAAATCTTCTGTTCCCTCATTAGTTCTAGGTGGATCTCCATGTTTTTCAAATGAAACTTACTTGACTCTGAAGGTTCTGGACAGGGCTCCGGCTTTTCTACCTGAGCCCCTAATACTCTACACACAGGGCTCGAAACAAAAGCCTGCATTTCTTCTGGGCAAATTCTATCTCCCCTTTTAACATGTCCAATCAAGTATTGGCTAAAGGCAAACTTACATTTTCTGTGTTATCCACAGCCAGTATTCATTTCTAACATATAACTATGTATGAGAACATTCAATATCCATAGTACATTCAGATAAACACATAATCCAAAACACATAACCCTTTTAAAACATTCTAATTTCATCTACTTACCTCCACTATCTTCCCGTTCTGTGCATATGGCCTTGGGCCTCTGGCTGGGCGTAACCCAAAGCCTTAGTCTCCAATTAACCATCTCCTTTAATTGGCCTGCCTCGTGCTTCAGACCTTTCTCTGCTCAGGTCAAGTCTGTTTCAATTTATAGTAGACCCTATGTACAACAGAATGAAATGCCACCCAGTTCTGCACCAGCATGACAATCCTTGCTATACCTGAACCCATTGGTGCAGCCACTGTGTCAATACATCTCATTGAGGGCCTTCCCCTTTTTTGCTGACCCTCCACTTTACCAAACATGATATCCTTCTCCAGGGAATTGTCCCTTCTGACATGACCAATATAGGTGAGATGATATTATGCTGCAGCATAATCTGTCTTATATTCTTTTCCACAATTACAGGTAACAACCAAAGTTACCATGTAAGAACCAAAAGTTTCACTTCCTAGGTCCTGTCCTTCTTTCTCTTACAAAGTGCCATGCTTCCATGAGTCTGGAGCCATTGCAAAGAATTCTGCTTCTGACACCAACTGCAAAAAGAGTAGGGAGGCAGCATCTCTGACTTCCTCCAAATTCACAACAGTAAGACAGAATCACCATCAGTAGCCCACAGCTTATTTCTGTGAGGCCAGACATGTCACCACCCTCCAAACTTTTTACCAACTTTGACACCAATCATCCCACCCATGGCACTCACTATTTATCTCCTGGGTTCAATTCTTTGCAATGGCCACACACAACTCACAGAAAATACTCACAGTTATGGGGTTTAATAGGGAAGTAATAAGCTATATTTGAATTTTAAGACTATGAATTAATCAGGATACAATTTTTTGATCAAGACAATCTCCCTTTGCTATGCCCTCAGGCAAGCCCATATGGTCCTTGGCCTCTTGACTGGGCCTCTGCCCTGCTCCAGCAAGTGTTACAAAGCTCTTTTAGTTCTGTCAATAGGCATACTTATGTGGACCCCACCCCAGGGTGGGGCACTGAGTTTATGTTAATGGTGGTGGGGTATTTTGGGAAAAAAAAAAGAAAATTCTGTTGTACAAAGTAAGAATATGTGCCCTAGAATTCTCATTAAGGATGTGTCTTTTCTTAAAGAGACTGATGATTCTAACCAATTATTGCTAAAGACATCCCATCAGCTTAGACTAAAAGGAGACAGAGGCAGAATGAAGGGAAGGAAAGTGGTCTGCCTATTGGAATTCTACCAACAGGAAACAGGTTTGGGGAACTATATCTATTGTCCTCCAAGAAAAGAAAAGGACCATTCCTGGATTAGTTTGGAAATCAGCAAAAGTATTGGAAGAAACAGAAGAAGCAGGATTGCCTCAGTTGCAAAGAGTTCTGGTAGCATAGTGCCTAAGGCACTTGGTACTTGACAGCTAACCAAAAGGCTGGCGGTTCAAACCCACTAGCCACTCTTCAGAAGGAAGATGGGGCTATCTACTTCCATAGTAATACTGCCTCAGAAACCCAAGGAGGGGTCGCTATGAGTCAGGTCCGACTTGATGACACATAGCAACAGCAACAACAAGTTCTAGAGTGTGAGAATGCCTTCACAAAGGTCAAGAAGGTGGGGTAAGTAACCTAAGGTGAAGGGATGGGGATGCTATGCCCAAAGGACAGGAGAATGGAGACTACCAGGGCTAGTAGAGGGATTTGAAGAATAAGCTACCCAAACCTGAAGGAGTAGAGTTGCCATCCCTGGGCCTGGAAAGAAGGGCTAAAGCCCAGGGCAGAGGGCCTCCATTCAAAATCCAGAAGATGTGGCCAATAACCAGAGCCTTGAAGGCAGAGCCATTGCCCAGATGGTCTAGAGAACAGGGTTGTATTCAGGCCTTGAGAATTAATGTAGCTTGTTCTGCTGGATTTTGGACTTGTTTGGAGCCATTATCCCTTTTTTTTTTCCTTCAATTTATCCCATTTTTAATGGAAATGTATACTTTACTCCTGTTCCACCATAGTATTTTGGAACCAAATAACTTGTACTCTAGATTTTACATGTTGACAGTTGAAGAATTTTGCCCAGGATGGAACTTGCCTAATGTTTCATCCAAATTTGATTTAAATCATTTAGAAGATGAGATTTTGGACTTGGAGTTGATTTAAAACTTTTGAAATATTGTGATAGGTTAAATTTTGCATGTGGGAAGGCATAAATTTTGGAGGGCAAAATGGTATAATGTTATGGATTGAATTGTGTCTTCAAAAAATATGTGTCATAAATCCTAACCACTGTAGTGGTTATAATTCCATCTGTGAATGGGTTTTCTTTGTTATGTTAATTAGACAGTATTAGTATAGGGTTTATTTAAGATAATCAATTTTGAGATATAAAAGAGCTTAAACACTTCTGAGATATATAAGAGCAAATTAGTGAGCAGAAGTGGGAGAAGGGAGTTAGCATGCCACATGAGTACCTTCTAAGTGGAGCCAAAAAATAGAAGTTGAAGAGACAATAGAGAGAAAAGACTTCCCCTAGAAACAGTGCATTGGGTTTTGACTTCTAGCTTCCTAACTGTGAGAAAATAATTTCTGTTAAAGCCACCCACTTGTGGTATTTCTGTTATAGCTGCACTAGATAACTAAGATACCAAAACCCAAACTCACTGCTGTGGAGTTGGATCTGACTCATAGTGACCCCTCCTTGGATTTCTGAGGAGGTATCACTAGGGAAGTAGATTGCCCAATGTTCCTTCTGAGGAGTGGCTGGTGAGTTTGAACTTCCAGCCTTCTGGTTAGCAGTCAAATGCATTAGGCACTATGCCACCAGAGCTCCTAAATAAAAATAAAATATTTTATGTGATTGGTTGTTGTTGATTTTAGTTGCTGTCAAGTTGGCTCTGACTTAGGCACAATGGATAAATCACTACTCAGTCATACACCTTAGCCATGTTGGTTGTGGATTGAACAACTGCGATTCAAAGGATGCTTATTAACTGATTTTTGGAAGTAGATCAACTGTTTCTTCCCAATTCTTGTCTTAGTCGAGAAGCTCTGTGAAATCCTGATTAGCATCTGACAACACAAACATCTCCATTGACATAAGAGTACATGAGGTCCATTGGCCACAAATTTAAACTTGGTTTTCTGCATGGAAGGTGAATATTCTACCCTCAAACCATTACTGCCATCTGTAATTGGCTAAGGGGTTATATTTGTCTTCTGTTGTTGGTCCTACTTGGATATGTCATTCTTGTTAAGTACCCTTGAGTTGGTTCTAATGCATAGCAACCCTATGTACAACAGAACAAAACACTGTCTGGTCCTGCACCATCCTCCCAATCCTTGCCACTCATGAGACCATTCTTACAGACACAGTTTCAATTCATCTCGTTAAGAACCTTCCCCATTTTTGCTGATCCTCTGTTCTACCAAGAATGATGATATTTTGCTTCAGGGACTGTTTCCTTCTGACAATATGACCAAGGTATGAGAGATGAAATCTGCCCATTCTTGCTTCCAAGGACCAACCTGGCTTTACTTCCTCCAAGACAGATTCTTCATTCTTTAGTCCATGGTACATTTAGTATTCTTTGCCAGCATCACAATTCACATGCATCAATTCTTCTGCAGTCTTCCTTATTCATTGTCCAGCTCTCAAATGCATATGAGGCTATTGAAAATATCATGGCTTTGGTCAAGTGCACCTTAGTCTTCAAAGTGACATCTTGCTCTTTAGCACATTGAAGAGGTCTTTTGCAACAGATTGGTCAAATGCAATACATTAGTTTGATTTCTTTACTGTTACTTCCAAGGGCATTGATTGTGGATTCACATAAAATGAAATCTGTGACAACTTCAATCTTTTCTTCAATTATCATGATGTTGCTTATTGGTCGAGTTGTGAGGATTTTTTGTTTTCTTTATGTTGAAATGTAATTCATAAAAAAAGAGGGTGGGGGCTCTGGTGGAATAGTGCCTAAGGTATTTTATCTTCATCAGTAATTACTTAAAATGTTCTTCACTTTCAGCAAGAGAGGTTGTGTCATCTGCACAACACACACTGTTAATGAGTCTTCCTCTAATTCTGATACTGTATTTTTCATACAGTACAACTTCTTGGATGATTTGCTGTGCATACAGATTGAATAAGCACACACCTTGCTTGATTTTAAACCATATAGTATCCCCTTGTTCTGTTTGAAGGACTGTACAGTTTCCTCATGAGCTCAATTAAGTGTTCTGGAATTCCCATTCTTCACAATGTTATCTGTAATTTGCTATGATCCACACATTTAAATACTTTGCATAGTCAAGTAAAACACAAGTAAACATCTTCCTTGTATTCTTTGCTTTTAGCCCAGATCCATCTGATGTCAGCGATGATAATCCTTCTTCCACATCCTCTTCTCAATCCAGATTGAATTTCTGGCAGTTCCCTGTCAAAATACTGTTGCAATTGTTTTCAGGTTATCTTCAGCAAAATTTTACTTACATTCTGCATTTTGGGCTCACCTTTCTTTGGAATGACCACAATTATGGATCTCTTCCACTTAGTTGGCCAAGCAGCGATTTTCCAAATTTCTTGGCATACGTAAACAATCACCTTCAGTGCTGCATCTGTTTGCTGAAATATTTCATTCATTATTCCATCAATTCCTGTAGCCTTGTTTTTCATCAATTCCTTCAGTGCAGCATGGAACTTATTCTTTCAATACCATCAGTTCTTAATCATATACATCTCCTAAAATGCTATCTGGAAATGTTACTTGGAAATTGGGGCAAAAATGAAGGTATCTGTCAGTTATTAACCAAGTACTGACTATTTTGGGCCCATTGTTACAGGGATTGTTGTTTCCTTCCTGAAACTGGTAACTGTAGGTAGTGGTTTGAATATTGGGGATATCTGATGAAGGTTATGAGTCAGAATTCTATTTTTATGTATAGTTTGGCCATTGCCTGTTTGTTTATTTAGTCCCTCACTGGTGAGAAACTGTATTTTGAAAACCAGGTATGTTTAGAATTGACATACAAATGATGGGCTAAATCAAACCCATAACAGTAACACTTTTGGTATTAAGCTGAGAGGTTTAATTACAATGTTTGTATTAGCAAATCTGGATGTGTTAGAAGTTTGATCATAATTGTCCTGAGATTATAATTCAGAAAGTAATACTCATTTCAGATTTGTATTTTACATAGAATGGTGTGTGAAAACATGAAAAGGTTTATGAACAATATTTGAATATTAAAAAATCTGATTCAATAAATTTAACATATTAATATATTGCATTTACTACTATTGACTAAAGTTTTGAAAAAGTTTTCCTCTTGTCAAGGAAACAATTGCACCAGTCAATGTAAAATCATGATAAAACTAAACCACAAAACTCATTGCCATCAAGTCGATTCCAACTCATAGAGACCCTATTGGGTTTCTGAGGTGGTAAATCCTTATGGAAGTAGATTTCCCACACTTCCTTCTGTGGAGCTACTTGTGTGTTTGAAGCACCAATCTTCTGGTTAGCAGTCAAATGTCTTAGGCCCGGAGCTATCAGAGGAAGACAAAAGGGAAAAGAAAGAATAAAAAAGAGAAGGAAGGAACACTGGAATTGTAGGTGGAGGAGAGAGAGGAACCAGAACTATCTGTAACTCCAATGTCATTGAGACGCAGGACTATGAGCTTTTAAAAAGATTCTTAAAGGGAAGGAGAAGGCACTGAATGAGTGATTTCCACCTGAATATTAGATCTAGAAGGAAGTAGAGGAGGAGTTTGGTGTAGTGAATTACATAGTATGGATTTTCTAGCCATAGTCTTTGTAACTCCCACTGGATTACTGGGTGGGACCATGCAATGTAAATTCCTGATTGTTAAAGTCGTTCACCTGGGGTATTTCTCTTGAAGCATCATGAAGTAATCTTCTGGAAAAGTTAGCTCTCTCTCAGGTGTGTAGAATTCTGATGTTGGAATTGCTTAGTTTTGACACTCTGTTAGGCTAAAAATGAGCCCTCCTAGAGACAGAAGGAGTCTGACTACTGGCTGAGAGATATGAATTGCTGAGAGAGATGGGTTGCTGAGAGAGAGACTCCCCGCTGAGAGTGAGATATCTGGCTAAGAGAAACACCTGGCTGAGATATGGCAGCAGTGGAACAAAGAGGCATGAGACAGAACTGGCCAACAGTGGCAAAAGTCAGGCCAAGAGGTCAAGGGCCAGAGTGGTGTGTCTAAGGGCAAAGCAGAGGGGAGAGTGTCCTGAACAAAGAACTATATCCTGAGAATGTTCCTGAATTTGAATTGTAGCCTGTTGCTTCCCTAAGAAATCCCATAATCTCTGAGTTCTGTGTGGTCATTGCAGTGAATTATCGAACCCAGCAGAGAGGGGTGGGTGCCATGGGAGGGACAGTTGGTGTCAAAGTTGGTAAGAGGGCTGGAGGATGGCGGCATGTCTGGTCTCATAAGGACAGGTCTTGGGCTGCTGATGGTGATTCTGTCTTTCTCTTGTGAAGCTAGATGTGGGGAGAAGATGCTGCTTCCTTGCCACTTTAGCAGGGAGATTAAAAAGAAAAAAAAAGAAAGAAAGAAACTCACTGCCATCGAGTCGATTCTGACTCATAGTGACCACCTTTGGGTTTCTGAGGTGGTAAATCTTTATGAAGTAGATTGCCCAATCTTCCTTAGTGATTTGAACTACCAACCTTCTGATTAACAGTCAGATGCCTTAGGTACTATGTCTCCAGAGATAAGGAAGTGGAAATTATAGATATTGGAGCAGACTACATCCTTAAGGCCTGGTCAGTTCATTGCAGTAAGCACTGATATTTTGCAGAATATAATAAGGTGAGGGGCAAGTCTTTAAAATATAGACTTCTATACTTTTATACTTTTTAAGATAAATATTTCAAAAGCTTAAAGACTAACATGTTCCACTTATGAATATAGATTGACATGTTGGAGGGAGTTTAAATAATCTCCAAATGGGGCAGGTTGTTAAAGGATATCTAATGTGTTTAAATTTATTTGAGAATGTATTGATCAAGGGCAGTCTTAAAAAGATTGTCAAAATTTCCTAGATTTACAATTAGAATACAAGACTTTGAAAGTTAATTTAAAAGCTTAAGGAAAATATTGTTTTTCACATAGTTATTATAGACAGGTCATTTTTTTTCTATGAAAAATTAAACCACTGATCTTTCTCTTGAACCCCAAATACCCACACTTATAAATATAAAAATCTCTTTGATAATTATTAAGTTCTTTCTCTTGTATTATTAATTAATTCATCTTTACTTCCATGTACAAAATAAGAATTTCTTTCAGTTTAGCTCTATTTTTCATAGACCTAAAAACATGAATTAATGATTCAGAACTACCAATCTAATTTATTACATTTAATTGGAAAAAAACAAACCTTCTTATCAGCTCAAATTATCAAATTAACTTATAAAACCTAGATTATTTATAGTAAAATTATAGTCTTTTATTCTTATCGTCAATAGAGAGAGCTACTCATATAACAGCATATTTATGCTGAGTATAAGTGTATTTGTATTCTACTCCATATAAATATATTTATTTGTGTGTGTGCGTGTGTTCTCATGGACTTACAACAAGGTTCCATTTCAATGACTATGTTATATGTTGGCTCTGTCATAAATCAAATGCTTCAATTTATTATTATTATTATTGCTGTTTATAATCAATATGTCTATAAATCCAGAAATTTTGAACACTCAATCATAAAATTGAACATTTACAAGTGTGGTAGTTGAATTTGTATGTCAACTTGGCTGGGCCTGGTTGAGTGGCTGGGAAGCTGGTGGTAGTTATTCCCCATGATGAGAATGGTAATCCACTCCATGGTGGGGTCTACCACAAGCAGCTGAGTAGCTGCCTTTGGGATGCAGTTTGCTTCCTGTATATAAAGAGAAGCCTTGAAGACAGTCTCTGGCTTATGGCACCCTGCATGTAGCTGTGTCGTTGTTCAGCAGCTTGCCATGCTCTGCCGACCTTGGGACTTACAATGGACTTAAATTTATGGCCTGCCATGTGTTTTGATAACATCAGACTGTGCCTTGTTACTTGTCAACCATGGGCTTGTCAGCCTCAGCAGCCAGCAGCTGTCTGAGTGAAGAAATGCCTCTAGCTCCAGTGGACTAGGAGCAGGAGGCAGAGCTGGACCCCAAAGTTGAGGGGCTTTCACCCAGCCCCTAGATCCTGTCACTTTGAACTTGGGCTGAAAGCCTCCAAACATAAGAGAATAAACTCCTGTTTGTTAAGGCTGTCCCATTTGTGGTATACTCTTGTCAAAATGGCACTAGGTAACCAGAGCAAGTAAACATTTGAAAACTATAATATCAGTAAGGAGGCATTGCAACATATTATTAACTTTAAGATGTACAAAAACAAAAACAAAAAGCAAAAACAGATGGTTGTAAGTGCAATTTGTTATAATGTGAATGCATTGTTATGTGTGTATGTGTGTGTATGTAGATATGTGTGTGTGTGTGTATACCAAAAACCAAACCAAACTTACTGCTGTGGAGTTGGATCTAACTCAGAGAAAACCCTCTTTGGGTTTCTCAGATGGTATCACTATGGAAGTAGATTGCCCAATCTTCCTTCCGAGGAGTGGCTGGTGGGTTTGAACCACCAGCCTTCTGGTTAGCAGTCAAATGCCTTAGGTACTATGCCACTAGAGCTTATATATATATATATGTGTGTGTATATATATATATATATATATATATACCAAAACCAAACTCACTGCTGTTGAGTCTGATCTGATCTGACTCATAGCGACCCCTCCTTGGGTTTCCGAGGTGGTATCATTATGGAAGTAGATTATCCAATCTTCCTTCCAAGGAATGGCTGGGGGGTATATGGTGGGTATATATATATATATATATATGAATGTCTGGTGGGTATATATATATAAATATATATATATATACACACACACACACACATATATATATCCATTCATGACAGATTATTTTTGTAAGTTTTAAGATAGGTGAAAGTAATTTTAGATGACTTTATTTCTGCTTAGTATTAATACAAAAAGTTGAGTTATGAGTGATGGAATCCCACAATGGCCATAACCTCCATATCCACCTACCCTACCCCACAAAAGCTGCACAAATTTTAGAAATAAAATTTATTTGAATGTCTGTGTATCTTTATACATCCAAAATTCTCTTCCTTTCTCTCTTCTAGTATCAGATACAAATGGTGTGCAATAATCAGGTTATATACATGACTTATTTAGATATTAACTGTTACACAAGATGATCATGTTGCTGTTACTGATGTTGTTAGGTCCTAGAAAGTTGATTCCGACTCACAGTGATCCTATCTACAACAGAATGAGATATTGACCACTCCTGCACCATCTCACAAGCCTTTCTATGCTTGAGCCCATGTTACAACCGCTATAACAATCCATTTTAATAAGAACTTTGCCCTTTTTAATGACCTTCTATTTCAGGAATCATGATATTATTCTCCAGGGACTGGTGCCTTCTGACAACATAACCAAAGTAGGTCAGGGGAAGCCTGGTCATTTTCATTTCTGAGGAGTATTCCAGCTGCACATATTCCAGGACAAGTTTGTTTGTTTTTCTGGCAGTTCACGGTATTTTCAGTATTCTTCATCAACACTACAATACAAAGACACCAATTCTTCTTCAGTCTTTCTTATTCATTGTCCAGCTTTCACATGCATATGAGGCTATTGAAAATTTCATGGTTTGGGTTAGTCTTCAAATGGACATATTTCTCTCTTCAACACTTTAAAGAACTCTTTTGAAACATATTTGACCAGTGCAAAACAACGTCTGATTTCTTGACTGCTGCTTCCATGAGTGTTAATTGTAGATCCAAATAAAATGAAAACCCTGATGACTTCAATTTTTCCTCCATTTATCATGATGTTGCTCCTTGGTCTGGTAGTGAGTGTTTTTGTTTTTATGTTGAAATGGAATCCACACTGCAGGCTGTATTCTTTAATCTTCATCAGTAGGTGCTTCAAGTTGTCTTCACTTTCAACAAACAAGGTTGTTAATGAGTCTTTCTTCAATTCTGATGCCACATTCTTCTTTAGGTAGTGCAGCTTATTGGATTATTTGTTCAGCATACTCATTGGATAAGTATGGTGAAGAGATACTACCCTGACTCACATTCTTGGGCATTTTAAACCATGCAGTATCTTCCTGTTCTTTTCAAAAAAAAACAGTCTACGTAGATATTCCTCATGAACACAAGTAATTGTTCTGGAATTCCAGGTTTTCACAATGTAATCTATAATTTGTTATGATCCACACATTTGAATGCTTCTGCATAGTGAATAAAACAGGTAACCATCTTTCTAGTATTCTTTGCTTTCAGACAAGATCCATCTAACATATGCAATAATGTCCCTTGTTCTTCATACTCTTCTGAATCTAGCTTGATTTTCCCTGTCAAAATATGGCTGCAGTCATTTTTAAATTATCTTCAGTAAAATTTTACTTGCATATTATATTAATGATATTGTTAGGTAATTTGCACGTTCTGTTGGATCATCTTTCTTTTGAATGGGGAAAAATAAGGATCTTTTCCAGTTAGCTGGCAAGGTAGCTATCTTCCACATTTTTTTGAATAAACAAGTAAGTGCCTCCAGTGCTGCATCTGTTTGTTGAAACATCTCAAGGGATTCTATCAATTCCTGGAGTCTTGGTTTTTGCTGATGGCCTCAGTGCAGTTTGGGCTTCTTCCTTCAGTACCAGTGGTTCTTGATCATATGTTACAGTTCTGGTTACCAAGTGCCGCTCTTACAAGAATATACCACAAATGGGATACTTGAACAAACAGGAGTTTATTCTATTACAGTTTGGAGGCTTTAAGTTCATGTTCAAAGTATCAGGCTCTAGGGGCTGGGTGAAAGTCTGTCAACCTTGGGTTTCAGCTCTGCCTCTTGCTCCTGGCCCACTGAAGCTAGAGGCATCTCTTCACTCAGGCAACTACTGGCTGCTGAGGCTAATAAGCCCAAGGTTGACAAATAAAATTGCACAGTACAGATGTTACAAAACTACACGGCAGGACATTAATTCAAATCCATTGAAAGTCTCAAGGTCAGCAGAGCATGGCAGGCTGCTGAACAATGAAATGGCTACATGCAGGGTTCAATTGTGCCATTAGCTAGAAATCGTTCTCAAAGCTGCTGCTTATATACAGGAAGCAGACCGCATACCCAAAGCAGCTACTCAGCTGCTCCAATAGATTCCACCATGGAGTTGATTACCAGTCTCATCATGGGGAATACTACATCCAGTTCCCCAGCCACTCAACCAGGCCTAGCCAAGTTGACACACAAAAAACCACTACAGTTACCTCCTGAAATGGTTGAGCATCAACCATTTTTTTTTTTAACCAATATTCCTTCCATCTTAATGCTTTCTGCATCATTCTGTATTTTGCCAATAGAACCATCAATATTGTTACTCAAGGCTTGAATTTTTTATTCAGTTCTTTCAGCTTGAAATGTGCCATCTGTGTTCTTCCCTTACTCCATGTCTTTGCATATTTCGTTACAGTATTTTATTTTGTTTTCTGGAGCCACCCTTTGAAATCTTCTGTTCAATTCTTTTACTTCATCATTTCTTCTGTTGCTTTAGTTAATCTCCCTTCAAGAGCAATTTTCAGAGTCTCTTCTGACATACATTTTGGTCTTTTTTTGCCTTTCCTGTCTCTTTAATGACTTTTTTTCTTTCTTCATGTCTGATGTTCTTCATGTCATCCCACAACTTGTCTTGTCTTTGGATACTGTTGTTCAACGCATTGAATCTGTTTTTCAAATGATCTCTAAATTCAGGTGAAATGTAATCAATGTCACATGTTGGCTCCTGTATACCTTTTAAAATTTTCTTTAGCTTCATCTTGAACTTGCATATGACCAATTGATGATCTGATCCACAATCAGCCCCTGGCCTTATTTTGATTGAAGATATTGAGCTTCTCCATTGCCTCCTTACACAGATGTAGTCAGTTTGATTTCTTTGCATTCCATTTGGTGAAGTCCACATGTATAGTCACTGTTTATGTTGTTGAAAAAAGGTATTTGAAATTAATTGGCTGGTCTTGCAAAATTCTAGCATAGGATCTCTGGAGTCATTTCTATCACCAAAGCCATATTTTCCAACTACTGATATTTCTTTATTTCCAACTTTTGCATTCCAATCACCAGTAATTATCAATACATCTTGACTGCATGTTTGGTCAATTACAGACTGCAGAAGTTGGTAAAAATATTCAATTTCTTCATCTTTTACTTTGCTGTTTGATGTGTAAATTTGAACAGTAGTATAAATTGGTCTTCCTTGTAGGTGTATGGATATTATCAATAACAGCATTGTACTTCAGGATAGATTTTGAAATGTCCTTTTTGACAATGAAGGTGACTCCATTCCTGTTCAGTTTGTCATTCCTGGCATAGTAGACCCTATGATTGTGTGATTCAAAATGGCCAATACCAGTCCATTTCAGCTCACTGATGCCTAGGATATTAATCTTTATGTATTCCATTTCATTTTTGACAACTTCCAATTTTCCTAGATTCATAGTTCATCCATTGCATATTCCAATTATTAATGAATATTTGTAGCTGTTTCTTCCCATTTTGAGATCCTATCCTTTCAGCAAATGAAGGTGACAAAAAATTTAATCCATCCACATTGTTAAGCTCAACTCTACTCTGAGGAGGCAGCTCTTCCTCACTTGTATTTTGAATGCCTTTCAACCTGAGAGGCTCATCTTCCAGTACTATATCAAATAGTGTTTCACAGTTCTTCATAAAGTTTTCCAGTAATATATCTGACAGTGTTTCACTGCTATTCATAAGGTGGTCAGGGGCCATTTTTTTTTTTTTTTTTTTTTTTTCTGTAGCAGTGGATAGCTCTGTCCTTCTTCCCAGTGTATCTTAGTCTGGAACCTCTGCTGAAACCTGCCTACCTTGGGTGACCTTGCTGGTATTCAAATATCAGTGACATGGCTTCCAGCCTCACACTAACACACAAGCCACTCCAGTACAACAAACTGATAGACAAGTGGTAGAGAAGATGCTCATGAAGAGTTTATTTTCAATTTATATCTTTGAATAGGGGAATTCTGTTAAAGGTAGATTAATGTCAGCTTACAAATTAAGAGCATCTATAAAGAATGCTAGAAAATCATAGACCAGACAAAATTGCATGTCCACACACTGCCTTGATTGAATTTTACTGTGATCTTCTCAACAAATTATATGTCCAAAAGTAGTCATAGAGACTAAAAGCTTGATTACTGAGTTGAACTATAAAGTAATACCAAAGAATATAGTAAAAGGAAAGCAAGGTGATTTCAGAGTCAAAGAAGGGTTTCATTTTAACATGTAATTGTGCCACATTAACATTTCTAACACCTAGGAAATCAATGGTCCTACCTATTGTGGAGAAAAATTAAAACAAACAAACAACAACAACAACAACAAAAATAAACCCTCACTGCCATAGAGTCTTCTCAGCTGATAGCAACCCCTCCTTGGATTTCTAAGGAAGTATTTCTATGGAAGTAGATTGCCCTTCCCAGGAGTGGCTGGTGGGGTTTGAGCCACCAGCCTTCTGGTTAACAGTCAAATGCCTTAGGCATTATGCCATCAGAGCTCCTATGAAGAAGAGGAACACATAAGTACATTAATAAGTCAGTAAAATGTTCTGGAGGTGCAATGGTTAAGAGCTCTGCTGTTAATCTAAAGGTTGGAGGTTCCAACCCACCAGCCCCTGTGAGGGAGAAAAGGCACGGTAATCTGCTCCCATAAAGATTACAGTCAAGGAAACCCTATGGTCAGTTCTAGTCTGTTACATGAGATTTTTATAAGCTGAAATCAACTGGATGGCACACAACAACAACAACAAAAATGCCTACATGGTGATTTGTTTGATTTTTCTATGCATTTTTTGCCTGTCAAGTAGTTTAGTTTATATAACGAAGTTTTCTTTAATAAGTATCACATTCCTAGCTATAATGCCACAGCCTGAATTAATCACAGGTATGGCCATAAAAGACATTTTCATAAAGGAAAAAATTCTTTGGCTAATGCCATTATTCATATGCTATTAATTTAAACAAAGTCTATTTCTAGTGGCATACTGGTTAAAGCAATCAGCTGTTATCCAGAAAGCTGACTGTTCAAACCCAACAGCTACTCCATGGGAGACACATGAGTCAGTCTGCTTCCTTAAGGATTTATGGCCTTGGAAACCCTAGGGGAGCAGTTCTACTTGGCCCTAAATGGTCGCTAGGAATCAGAATCAACAAAATGGCAGTAGGTTTATCATAACAGTTCAGAAATTTCCAAAAAATAATTTTCAATTGGCTTTGAAATTGTGTTAGAAGGATGCTTGGGGAAAAAAAGCCCCAGATTCAAACATGTCCTATTACTAAACTCAAACCCAATGCCATCGAGTACATTCCAAGTCATAGGGATGCTTTATGACAGAATAGAATTGTGTCATAGGGTTTCTAAGGTTTTAAATCTTTATGGAAGTAGACTGCCTCATCATTCTACAGAGGAGTGACTGATGGGCTCAAACCACTAAGCTCTGGGTTAGCAGCCCAATTCTTTAACAATTACACCACAGGAGTTCCTCAAACATGGTTTATAGAGAGCTTTTTAAAAAACCTTTGACAGAACAAAAGAGCTCTGGTGGGATAGTGCCTAAGGCATTTGACTGCTAACCAGAAGGCTGGTGGTTCAAACCCATCAGCCGCTCATCAGAAGCAAGATTGGGCAATCTATTTCCATAGTGACACTGCCTCGGAAACCTAAGGAGAGGTCACTATGAGTTGGATTTGACTTGATGGCAGTGCATAGGTAAGAAAAAGAGAAAACAAAAACCATGATCCAGAATGGGAGAAAATGTCAGCATGTTCACACTGTTGTTGTTGTTATGTGCCGTCGAGTCGGCCCCGACTCATAGCGACCCCTCCTTGGGTTTCCGAAGCAGTATCACTACGGAAGTAGGATTGCCCAACCTTCCTTCCGAGGAGTGGCTGGTGGGTTTGAACCGCCAGCCATCTGGTTAGAAGGCAAGTGTCTTAGCCACTATGCTACCAGAGCTCCTAGAGAAACTGAATAGTGTCCACTGAGTCATGGCCATAAGACTAATTATATATGATTGAAAACAAATAAAATCATCACAAAATCATGATTAGTGACAGACTAATTCATAGTGGCTAAGAGACTTGCCTGCTAACCAGACGGCTGGCGGTTCAAACCCACCAGCCACTCCTCGGAAGGAAGGTTGGGCAATCCTACTTCCGTAGTGATACTGCCTCGGAAACCCAAGGAGGGGTCGCTATGAGTCGGGGCCGACTCGACGGCACATAACAACAACAACAACAACAACAATTCATTGCTGTCACTGGTGAGACTACGAAAGTGGTGAATGGACCATGATTGGGACACATGTGTAACTGAAGATAAAAAAGGGGTTTACAGGATTGGCTCTGGAGCATGATCATGTGGCTACATGGTGGTGTGGATATGATTCATGACCATGCAGCTTGAGTCATAGCCACAGGGTGGCTATAAGACAATAACAGGACCCCAATCTTAATTTAAATTAGTAAAAGACACACACAGTCATATTCCCTAGTTCTTTGTGTGAGCATAATCTGCTTTAAACCACATTGTTCCTGAGGACAAACTGCCCTTCTGTAGGTTTGTCCAGGAACTAGTCTATGAATAGCCACAATGTTGACTTAAAGGTCAGAAGGAACTCACCTGGTGTTTGAACTTCTGTCAAGACTCAAAACAGAGTTAGGGCTCACACTGTAGACCTCAGTTTTCCACAAGTCTAGTGCTTCAGAATTTAAGCTTAAAAGCAGCATACAGAAGTTCCAGTTCTACTTCAACATGAATACACGATTATCCATAATCTATGGGCTAAATATAACTACAATATATTCATCAGGCAAATATTCACTGAATATTTTCTATAATGTATCCAAATTGGAATCTAAATTGGTGTTGGAGACATAATTTTAAACTACATGTGGTCTTTAATATCCAAGAGGAGAGTGGGAAGAAATGTTGTAAGCAAATAATTCCTGTACTCTATTTAAGTGCTGCAATGAATTTAAGTGCCAGATATGAAAGAAGGTGATAAGGAAATATCAAATTGCTTGGAAAGATGAAGGTTTTGTTAAGGAAATTCATAATTATCAGAATAGAAAGATATGAAGGAGGGGTCTGATGTAGGGTTGGGATGAAAAATAGAAAGCCATTATTTTCTTCTTTCTCTAACAACCTCCCCACCAGCCCTGCAAACCCACCACTATAAATCTTAGCAGAAGGAATGTATTTATGTCAGGTCCTTTGTTAACCAAAAATAAATAAATAAATAACCTCATTGCCATCCAGTCATGTCCGACTCCTAAGACCCCCTTTGGGTATCTGAGGCAGTAAATCTTTATGGAATTAGATTGCCCCATCTTTCTTCCAAGAGTGGCTGGTGGGTTTGAACCACCAACCTTCTGATTAGCTGTCAAATACCTTAGGCACCACACTACCAGAACTCCTTAAGTCCTTTCTTAGAGGCTCAGAAATAAATCAAGAATTTGTGATGAAGCCCTAGGAAATGCAGTCCAATTAATATCCTTGGATTTTTATTAACAGTGCAGATAGGCTCTGATTTGGAAAATTTTAGGGTGGCTTTTCTCTTATCTGTTCAGCTTTTCAGAAAAAAAAAGAAACAGTATATGTATTTATCAATCTACTTTGTTTCCTTTGAAACTCTCAATTATTAATAAAAATCCAAATAACAGGAATTACTGAATGAACTATGACTTTACCAATTCACTTCAGGTACGTACTTGTCCTGTATTTGCAGAATATCTACAATATACAAAAGGTTTTCTCCTATAAGCAGAAAGTATTCTTAGTGGCTAAGAGCTTATAATTTGGATTTATATCATGTAGGCTTGTGTCCAGGCCTTGTTTTCAGATATGTGACTTCAGACAAATTACTTAACTTCTTTATTCCTGAGTTTCTTTATCTATAAGGATGTTAAAAAGATGAAATGTAGACACTATTTCAATTACTTAGCTCAATACCTCCCTCAACAAATCCTAGATTAATGTTTAGAAATGAAAAAAAGGACAAAATGTCCTTGAATTTGTTTTACAGCTAAGAATTGTAATTGTTCAAAAAGCAACTCAAATAGTGTCATATTGTAAGGATATGTTTACTGCTAGACAAACAATTTGAGAGAAACAAATATAAAAATGTTTTGTGTAAGTTTTATTATTTCTTTGAGAGCTCTAATTAATATCAGCCCCAGGTCTGAATAAAATAAAAAAAAAGATATTTTTCTCGTTCTTTCTTTCTTCTTCTTTTCTTTTTTAATAAGCTAAAGAAATAACTAGATCACCAAGTAACTTCATATATTTGAGAGCAAATTTTTTGTAATAGAATCAGGAAAAAAGTTAATATTTGATTAAAATAAAAGTAAAAGTAAATTGTCAAAAATTATAATGAGGATATAAAGACTTAAAAATTGTCTCGGTACCCAAAACCTTCAAGCAATTACTAAATTCTATTACTTTATTACTAAATAAGTCTTGTGAAATACAAAATGCATATGTCAATTAAGTAAATTATTTATTCAGATTATTGAGCTAAATAGAGTATTCATTAATAAGGAATATGTAAAAGAAGACAAAAACCTATTTTACGATCAGGTAAACAAGGAAGTTAGGAAGAAGAATGGAACCCTAAAGGAAAATAGTCAAGTGGATTCTAATCAGTCAGTGGAGGAAAATCTTTAACTAGATGACTCAGTAGAATTCTGGATAATCAGCAAGTATCTCAGTTAGCATTTCAAACGGAATTTTTAACAAAAAGATGCCAGAGAACTTTTGGAGAACAAATATGATAGTTGTGTCTGAGCTCTGGTGGCATAGTGCCTAAGGCATTTCACTGCTAACAAGAAGGTTGGCAGTTCAAACCCACCAGCCACTCCTCGGAGGGAAGACTGGACAATCTACTTCCGTAGAGTTACCACCTCAGAAACCCAAGGAGGGGTTGCTATAAGCCAAATCAACTTCACGTCAGTGAGGTACTTTTTTGTTTTGTTTTGTTTTGTTTTTGTGTCTGAGCATTGCACATATATTTCCTCTGGATGCCAGAAACATGTCCAGTGTCAGCTGGTTGCACAGCACAGTTATCTGAGTTATTTTAATGCCCAGAGTTAGAATATTGATATTCTTAGTGATGTCTTACACAATCTTGGTTTCCTTTCTTATAAGGGCATGCAAGATGCAAAGAATTTATGGCTTCAGTGACTGTCTTAAGCTGGGTCCTCTAGATCAGAAAAAAATAGTGAAGCATATATATAAATATATTATGAGAGGGTTATTTCAAGAATATTATGGCTCCTTCAATTGTAGAGTCTGGAAAGTCCCAGATCAGTGGGTCAAGGGTCAAGTGGCAGATTGGAGCCTTCACCTGACTTACTTAATTGCAACTGCTGATCAACCTCAAATCTGCAGGTCAGGTGGCCGGCTGCTGGCTCATGGGATTGTGGGAGGCAGTGAATGTAAAATGTACAGGACAGGCAGAAGGTTGAAGTCTTTTTACCTCAGATCTGTTCAATTTTTAATTTATGCAGCTAAGGTTAGAGGTTGATAAAGAAAAGCACAATTGAGAGAGAGCACACTTTGCCAGAATAGTTATTTATATCATCAATTCAGGACACGTTTCCAAAGAAATTCCTCTTTCAACTGATTGCTCACATCAGATCACAAAATGGGAGATGATACATAGTGTCTGACAAACCTCTGAACATTACATCCTAATCAAGTTGACAAAACATTAACAATCACAGTAGTACAAACAGTGGATTGGCCAGGGAAAAATATAGCTTATGCCAAGGTCTTCTATGGTGGTGTCTTTTAAAGTTTATATCAAATTGTCAAGATTCAGCTTATAGATTTTCAGATGTCAAGGAAAATAACCCACTGCAAGGTGAACGAGAGAACCAAAAGTAATCTGAGCCATTAGATTTTCCTACTTAATGACTCTGAATCAGTTGGGCAGGGGAAACTGAAACTTTAGTTTGGAGAGTTGTGGAAAGATATTGAGGGAAACTGGAAAAACATAAATTTGGGGTAAGACAACAAGATCCAGTACAATTTTCAGGCTGGTATGAAATCTGTTTTTTTTTTTTTTTTTTTCCACAAAGAGGGAAAGCCAATTAATTCTTCACCAGGCAAGACAGAGTTTGCAACCAAAAAGGACCAAAACAGCACAAAGATAATCTAACAGGCCAGAATCTGAGAACCTGGAGGAATGTGTTATAGAAAATGTATAGTTTTCCATTGAAACACATAGTTTTTCTCTTTGGTCTAAGATTATTCTCAATTATAAAATAAGTTTGGCTTCATTAGTTTTGGCCAGATTATTATCATAGATGCAACAAGAATGATAATGATGTTGTTCTTAATGATGTTATTGTTGTTAGACTGCATTGAGTCAAGTCTGACTCAAAGCAACACTATGTAAAATAGAGCAAACAGTCCTGTACCAACCAATTATTGCTATATTTGAGTTATTGTGGCAGTTTCAGTGTCAATCCATCTAATTGAGGATATCCCTCTTTTTCACTGACTCTCAACTTTACCAAGTATGATGTCCTTCTCTAAGTTCTAGTTCCTCTTGATATCATGTTCACCATCGTCCCTTTTAAAGAACATTTTGTCTGAACTTCATCCAAGAAAGATTTGTTTGTTCCCTTGGAAGTCAGTAGTGTATTCAATTTTATTCGCCAGCACCATAATTCAAAGGCCTCAGTTCTTAGGTCTTCCTTTTTTGTTGTCCAGATTTCATATGCATGTGAAGTGATTGAAAATATTGTTTGTTTCAGTCACACCTTAGTTTTCAAAGTGACATTTCTGCTTTTTAACACTTAAAGATGTCTTTTCCAGTGGATTTGTGCAATGCAATATGTCCTTTGATTTCTTTTTTTTTTTTTTTAATTTATTTTTATTGTGGTGAAAATATACACACCAAGACATTCACCAATATAACAAGTTCCACATCGACAGCTCAGGAACACTGATGACATTTTTCATGTTGTGCCCCCATTATTGATATCCTTTTTCCAAAATACTCCACCACAATTAGCATAAACTCAATGCCCTGTAAATAAAAGCTTCCCTTTGCCCCCTACCTCCTACTCCTTAGTTGTAAACACTAATAATCATTGGTTAAACTTATCTAGCAATTTTCCCTACACAACCATCCCTGGTAACAAACAAACAAAGTTTCCTTCTATACATAAACCTTTCTTGAGTTTTTGAAACAGTAGACTAATGCAATGCTTGTCCTTCTGTGACTGACTTATTTCTCTCAGTATAATATCCTCCAAGTTCATCCATGTTATGCAGTATGTCATGGCTTCTACATTTCTCTTTAGTGTTGTATTATATTCTACTGTATTTATGTACCATAGTTTTGTTGTCCATTCCTCCTTGATGCCTACTTAGGTTGCATCCATCTCTTTGATATGGGGAATAGTGCTGCAATGAAAATGGGTGTGTGTATTATCTATTCATGTCCTGGCTCTTACTTCTTTAGAATATATACCCAGTAATGGGATTGTTTAAAAAAGCCTGGAACCCTGACAGAGGAGCAGGGATCCAGGTGCGGAGAGGGAAATCAGGCAGGCCCAAAGCAGCAGTGTGGGAGAGCAGGAAAAAGGAGATTAAAAGCCAGGAGGAACTCAGACTGAGGAGCAGTCAGCTACAGGGATCCAGGTAAGGGTGGTACGAGAGGTTTCCAATAGGGAGGCAAACTTGTCTGTCGGTTTGTCCTACCGTAGTGACGTGTTGATGTGAGTTTTAAGGCTGAGCCACTGGTGTTTCTAACCCAGCAGGATGCACATGGTGCACAGGTATCATCCCAGCTTACAGACTGAGACAGACTAGGAAGAAGGAAGAGGCCAGCCACTTTTCAAAGAATTGGCCAGGGAAAACGCTATGAATAGCAAACAAACACTGTTTGATATATTATTGTGCAATTTATGAATAGTCCAGTTAGGTTAGAAGGCTCTCAAAATAGGACTGGGAAAGAGCTGCATCATCTGAGTAAACACAGACTTACTCCTATGGATAAGGTAAAGCTTTCAAGACCTTCATTTTTTGATGTGGCACCAGTCAAATTGAAGAGAAACAACTGCAGACATCCTTTAATCATCAGAACATGGAATGTCTGAAGTATGAATCCAGGAAAATTGGAAGTTGTCAAAAAGGAAATGGAATGCATAAACATTGATATTCTCGGCATTAGTGAGCTGAAATGGACTGGGTTTGGCCATTTTGAATCAGACAACCATATGATCTACTATGCCGGGAATGACAGTTTGAAGAGGAATGGCGTGGCATTCATCATCACAAAAGATGTTTTAAGACCTGTCCTGAAGTACAATGCTGTCAGTGATAGGATAATATCCATA
>NW_006922385.1:216580-217887 GCF_000298275.1 Orycteropus afer afer | reverse complement strand
CATCTAAAGAATAGATTTGATGCATTGAACACCAACAACCAAAAACCACAAGAATTGTGGAAGGATATCAAGAACAATATCCATGAAGAAAGCAAGAGATCACTAAAAGATAAAAAAGGAAGAGAAGACCAAAAAGGATGACAGAAGGGACTCTGAAACTTGCCCTTTGAGCGGAGAGAAGCTAAAGCCAATGGAAGAAATGACAAGATAAGAGAGCTGAACAGAAGGTTTCAAAGAGCAGCTCCAGCAGACAAAACCAATTACTATAATGACATGTGCAAAGATCTGGAGTTTGAAAACCAAAAGGGAATAACACGCTCAGCATTTCTCTAGCTGAAAGAATTGAAGAAAAAAATTAAGCCATGAGTTGCAATATTGAGAGATTCTATGGGCAAAATATTGAACAATGCAGGAAACATTAAGAGAAGATGGCAGGAATACACAGAATCACTGTACTAAAAGGAGCTGGTTGATTCCATACATTTCAGGAAGTGGCATATGATCTAGAACCAATGATATTGAAGGAGGAAGTCAAAGCTGCAATGAAGGAATTGGCGAAGAACCAGGCTCCAGGAATTGACGGAATAACAATTGAGATATTTCAACAAACTGATGCCCCATTAGAGGCATTCACTCAGTTATGCCAAGAGATTTGGAAGACAGCGACCTGGCCAACTGACTGGAAGAGATCCATATTTGTACCCATTCCAAAAGAAGGTGATCCCACAGATTGTGGAAATTATAGAACAATATCATTAATACCCCATACAAGTAAGATCTTGTTGTTGTTGTTGTTAAGTGCCATCGAGTCGTTTCCGACTCATAGCGACCCCATGCACAGCAGAACGAAACATTGCCCTATCCCGTGCCAGCCCACAATCCCTGCTATACTTGAGCTCATCATTGCAGCCACCATATCAATCCATCTCGTTGAAGGCCTCCCCCTTTTTTGTCGACCCTCCACCCTACCAAGCACAACATCTTTCTCCAGGGAATGGTCCCTCCTTACAACATGACCAAAATAGGTGAGACAAAGTCTGGCCATTTTTGCTTCCAAGAAGCATTCTGGCTGCACTTTCTCTGGGACAGATTTGTTAGTTAAGCAGTCCATGGTACTTTCAGCATTCTTCGCCAGCACCACAACTCAAAAGCATCAACTCTCACGTGCATACGAAGTGATTGGAAATATCATGGCTTGTTTCAGGTGCCCCTTAGTCCTCAAGGAGATATCCGTGCTCCTCAGCACTTGAAACAGTTCCTTCGCAGTTGACTTTCCCAATGCTACACATCGTCTAATGTCCTGACTG
>NW_006922385.1:203497-214985 GCF_000298275.1 Orycteropus afer afer | reverse complement strand
CCTCGGAAGGAAGGTTGGGCAATCCTACTTCCGTAGTGATACTGCCTCGGAAACCCAAGGAGGGGTCGCTATGAGTCGGGTTTGACTCGACCGCACATAACAACAGCAACAATGAGAGATGCACATTAGCCTCTAATATGGCTAATAATCACAAACATTTCTTTTTGTGTTTGTCAGCCACCTAAGTATCTTCTTTGATAAAGAGTCTGTTTGTGTCTTCTGCCCACTTACTAATTGGATAGTTTGTCTTTTTGATGTTGAGATGTTGAAGTTTTCTATAAATTTTACAGATAAGTTCCTTGTCACATATGTCTTTGAAGAATTTTTTTTTTTCTTTTTTTTTTGGGGGGGCAATCTGCAGGTTGTCTTTTTACTCTTGGGAGAAGTCTTTTGTTGCACGTAAGAATTAAGTTTGTAGAGGGTAACAATCATCTAGTTTACTTTCTGCTGTTTGTGCATTTTAGGTTATGCCTGATAGTCCATTCATGCCATAAATTAGGGCCCCTAAGTTTTCCCCTAATTTTTCCTTTGATGAGCTTTATAGTTTTAAATTTCACTATGGATCCATCTGGAGTTCCTTTTTGTGTATGGTGTGAAGTGTGGATCTTATTTTATTTTTCTGCAAATGGATATTCAGTTTTGCCACACCATTTGTGAAAGACATTATTTTTTTTCACATTTAATGTATTTTAGCCTTTTGTAAAATATCAGCTGACGATAGGTGGATTGATCTATTTCTGACATCTCAATTCTTTTCCACTGGTCTCTGTGTCTGTCCTTACACGATTTCCAGCCTGTTTTTATTATTTTATTTTATTTTTTTAAAATTATGATTTGGGTGAAAATTTACAGAGCAAAGTCACTTTCCATACAGCAGTTCACATATACTTTGTCTCATGATATTAACTACAATTTACTCGAATGCAACAGCTCTCCTCCCACTTCCTCCCCATAGTTACCTCTTCCCTGTGTTCATCCCTCCATGCACTCCTGTTCCCTGAGCTGTCTCCCTGTGCATATGCAGCCCTTCTTTCTCCCATGATTGTTTTCTCCAAGGAGTGTGTCTACCTCAGGTAAATGTTCAACTCATATCCCTGTCTTTTGTTTGACTGGAAGCCACAGGTGTGTGTTCAATTCCAGACCTGAAGGGCAGCTAGGGGTCATAGTCTTAGTCCAGTCCTACCAGGCTCTATCAGACTAGCAAATGGGGTTCCCCTTTTCTTTTTCCCCAAATGATTTTGAGTTTTGTACTACATTGTTCTCCCTCTCTATCCAGGATCTCCTATATAGACCACCCCCCCAAGTGGTTGATAGTGGTAGCCAGGCACCATCTAGTTCTTCTGGTCTCATAGTCATATAGGCTGTGGATCATATGGTGTACCAGTCGCTAGGACTAATTGTTTCCATGTATCTTCAGTTTCCTTCATTCTTTTTTGCTTTAGATGAGGAGAGACCCATCACTGCATCTAGATGGCTGCTTGCAAGCTTTTAAGATCCCATTTGCGCCTCTCCAGAATAGGAGTTAGGGCAGTGTTTTGTGTAGTATGTTATGCCAATTTCAGTTCCAGGCTGTTTGACTATTGTGGCTGTATAGTAGGTTTTGAGATCCAAGAGTATGAGACCTCCTACTTTGTTCTCCTTCTACAGTAGTGCTTTGCTTATCTGAGGTCTCTTTTCTTTCTATATAAAATTAGTGATTGGTTTTTCCATGTCCTTAAAGAACATTGATGGAACATAGATTGGAATTGCACTGAATGTACAGATTTCTTTGGTTAGTATTGTCATTTGATTTTTCAACTGCTGCTTCCACGGATGTTCATTTTAGACCCCAGTAAAATGAAATTATTGACAACTTCAATATTTCTGAAGTTATCATGATGCTGCTTATTCGTCTAGCTGTGAGGATTTTACTTTGTGTTAAGGTTTAACCCACCCTGAAGGCTACCGTCTTTGATCTTCATCAGTAAGTGCTTAAAGTCCTCTTCACTTTCAGCAAGCAAGGCTGTGATCATGTACATATCATAGGATGTTGATGAATCTTCTTCCAATTCTGATGCTGCAGCCAACTTCATGTTTTCCATATTCTTGTATTATTTGCTCAGCATAAAGATGGAATTAGTGTGGTGAAAATATAGAACCTTGACACACATCTTTTCTGATTTAAACTACACAGTAACCCCTTGTTCTGTTCAAATGTCTGTCTCTTGGTCTATGTAAAGTTTCAACAAGAACACAATGAAGTGTTCAGGAATTCCCATTCTTTGCAATATTATCCATGGTTTGTGTGATCCACACAGTTCAATACATTTGCATAGTCAATAAAATATATTTTTGGTATTCTCTGTTATCAGCCAAAATCCACATGACATCAATATGATATTTCTCATTCCAAGTTCTTTTCTGAATCTAGCTTGAATTTCTGTCAGTTTTTGTAAATGCACTGTACATAGATTTTTGTATTCTCTCTCTCTCACTGCTGTTGAATCAATTTTGACTCATAGCGACCCCCTGCTTGGGTTTCTGGGGCAGTAACACTATGGAACTAGATTGCCCAACATTCCTCCTGTATTATCTTTAGCAAATTTTTTTTTCCATTTAAGATACTGCTGGCATGTTTTGCTAATTTCCTCATTCTTTAGGATCACCTTTCTTTGGAATGGGCACAAATAAACATCTTTTCTAGTCAGTTGGCCAAGTAGCTGTCTTCAAATTTCTTGGCAGAGAAGACTGAGTACTTCCTGTATCACATCTATTTGTTGTAACATCTCAATTGGTATTCAGTCAATTCTTGGAGACTTGCTTTTCCTCAGTGACTTTGGTGCAGCTTGGACTTCATTCTTCTACACCATTGGTTCTTAATTATATGCTACCTCCTGAAATGATTGAACATTGACAGATCATTTCTGATATGGTAACTCTCTGTATTACTTCCATCCTCTGTTGCTGTGTTGTTGTACATTTTGCCCATAGAATCTTTCAACATTGCAACTCCAGGCTCAAATTTTATATTCAGTTCTATCAACCTGAGAAATAATGAATGTGTTGTTTTTCCTTTTGGTTTTCTAACTCCAGGTCTTTGCACATTTGATAGTAATACTTTATTTTGTCTCCTTGAGCTGTCATTTGAAATCTTCTGGTCAGCTCTTTTACATCATCATTTTTTTCTATTTGTTTTAGCTATGCCATGTTCAAAAGCAAGTTTCAGAGTCTCTTCTGACATCCATTTTGGTCTTTTCTTTCCTTCCTGTCTTTATAATGACCTTTTGCTTTACTCATGTATGATATCCTTGATGTCATTTCACAACTTGTCGGGTCTGTGGTCGTTACTGTTTAGACATCAAATCTATTCTTGGAATGGTCTCTAAATTCAGGTCAGTTATATTTGAGGTTGTACCTTGTCTCTTGTGGACTATATTTCATTTTCTTCAGCTTCAACTTAAACATGCATGGGAAAAATTGATGTTCTGTTCCACAAACACCCCGTGGCCTTTTTCTGGCTGATGATATTGAGCTTTTCTCCTCTCTTACCACAAATTTAGTCAATTTGATTCCTATGTTTTCCATATGGTGAGGTTCACATTTATAGTTGTCACATATGTTATTAAAAAAAAAAAAAAGGTATTTGCAGCAATTAGGTCATTGGTCTTTTAAAATTCCATCATGCATCCTCTGGAGTTATTTCTATCACCAAGGCCATAATTTGCAACTATTGACAATTCTTCTATTTCCACCAATTTCAATCACCATTAGTTATCTGTGCATCTTGATTACATGTTTGATCAATTTCAGACTGTAAAAATCTTCACATTCTTCATGTTTGGCATTAGTGGTTTGTGGTGTTTAAGTTAGTGTATAAACTTGGCTGGGCCTGGTTGAGTGTCTGGGCAGCTGGATGTAGCATTTACCCATGATGAGATTGGTAATCAACTCCATGGTAGAATCTACTGAAGCTGAGTAGCTGACTTAGGGATGTGGTCAGCTACCGGTATATAAGGAGAAGGCTTGGGGAAGGGTCTCTAGCTTATGGCACGCTTGAACCCAGCATGTAGTCATGTCATTGATCAGCTCTGTGGACCTTGGGACTTTCAATGGACTTGAATGAATGGCCTGCCATGTGGTTTGGTAACATTGGGGCTGTGACTTTTTACTTGTCAACCTTGCACTTGTCAGTCTCAGCAGCCAAGAGCTGTCTGAGTGAAGAAAAGCCTCTAGCTTCAGTGGGCCAGGAGCAGAAGACAGAGATGAAGCTCAAGGCTGAGGGCTTTTACCCAGTCCCTAGAGCCTGGCACTTTGAACTTGGTCTTAAAGCCTCCAAACTGTAAAAGAATAAAACTCCTGTTTGTTAAGGCCATCCCATTTGTAGTAGATTTTTGTCAGAGTGGTACTAGGTAACCAGAACATGGTTACTGTGTAAATTTGAATAACAATCATATTAACTGATCTTCCTTGTAGCATGTGGATATTATCCTATCATTGACACCTTTATACTTCTGGGTAGATCTTGAAATTTTGACAGTTTATGCAACACCATTCTTCCTTGTCATTCCCAGCATAGTAGACTCTATGATAATTCAGTAAGGCCAATACCAGTCCACTTTAGTTTACTGATATGTAGGATACTGACCTTTATATGTTCCCTTTCATTTTTGACAACCTCCATACTTCATACATTTCATGTTTGGGTTTTTAATGAAGTTTGTAGCTGCTGCTTCTCATTTGGAGTCATACCACATCAGCAAATGATGGTCATGAAAGCTTTACTCCATCCGTATCACTTATTTGATGAGGCAACATTTCCGCAATCTTATTTTGACTACCTTTCACTAAGAGGGCCTCATCCCTGGAACTATATCAGACTGGGTTCTATGGCAATTCATAAGGTTTTCACTGTCTAGCTTTTTTTTTTTTTTTTTCAGGATTAGATCACCAGACCTAAGAGTATGGTGTGTTGTAGTGTTATGGTCTGAAAGTCTGATGAAAACTGTTTTGCCATGAATGACCTTGCTGGTACACGAATGACCTTGCTGGTAAATACCGGTGGCTTAGTTTGCAGCATCATACCAACACCTAAGCACCATAGTATGACAAACTGACATGTCTCACAGTCCCTCCTATGCTTGATGACATCATTGCAACCACTGTATCAATTTATCTCCTTGAGGGTCTTCTCCATTTTTGTTTACCATCTACCAAGCATGATATCTTTCTTTAGGGACTTGTATTTTCTGACAACTTGACAAAAGTAAATGATACAAAATCTCACCATTATCACTTTCAAGTTTATTCTGGCTGTATGTCTTCCAGAAATGCCGAGCAAGTTCTCCCCTTTTGGATTTCTAACTCCAGGTCTTTACATATTTCATTATAATACTATGTTTTGTCTTCTTGAGCCACTCTTTGAAACCTTCTGTTCAGCTCTTTTATTTCATCATTTCTTCCATTTGTTTTAGCTTCTCCACATTCAAGACCAATTTTCAGAATCTCTTCTTACATCCATTTTCATCTTTTCTTCCTTTGTTGCTTTCATAATGACCTTTTGCTTTCTTCACATATGATGCTTTTCATGTCATCTTATAACTTGTCAGATCTTTAGTCATTGTATTCAATGCATCAAATCTATTCTTCAGACAACCTATAAATACAGGTGAGGTATAATCATGATGATGTGTTGGCCCTCATGGATTTTTTTTAGTTTTCTTCAACTTCAACATGAATGTGAAAAGAAGCAATTGATGGTCTGTGCCATAGTCAGCTCCTGGACTTGTTTTGACTGAAGATATTGAGCTTCTCCATCACCCTTTTTTCAGCTGTAGTCAATCTGATTCCTGTGTACTCCATCTGGTGAGGTCCACATGTACAGTCCCAATTTGCGTTGTTGAAAAAATGTGTTTGAAATTAATAAGCTACTGATTTTTCAAATTTCTGTCACCAACACCATATTTTCCAACTATCAATGATTCTTCTTTGTTTCCAAGTTTTGCATTCCAATCACAAATAATTATCAATACATCTTGATTGCATGTGTGTTAAATTTGAGATTGCTGAAGTTGGTAAAAATCTTTAATTTCTTCATCTTTGGCTTTATTGGTTGGTGCACAGATTTGAATAATAGTCATAAAAACTGGCCTTCCTTGTTGGCATATGGATATTATCCTCTCACTGACAGTATTGCACTTCAGGATGGATCTTAAAACATTCTTTTCAATGAATTCAGCACCAGTCTTCTTTCGTTTGCCATTCTTGGCACAGTAGATCATGTGTTTGCCTGAATCAAATGGACAATGCCAGTCCATTTCAACTCACTAATGCCTATGATATTCATCTTTATGTGTTCAATTTCACTATTGGCAACTTTGAATTTTCTTAGATTCATACTTCATATATTCCATGTTCCCATTATTAATGAATATTTGCACCTATTTTTTTCCCCATTTTGACTCATGCCTTATCAGCAAAATGAAGGTCCAGAAAGCTCTATTCCATCCACATCATTAAGGTCAATTCTATTTTGAGGAGGCCTCTCTGAACATCTCATCTTCCAGCACTTTTTCAGACAATGCTTCTTTGCTATTCATGACGTTTTCCAGTAATATATCAGATAGAGTTTCATTGCTATTCATATGGTGATTAAGTTTATGTGTGAACTTGGCTAAGCCTGGTTTTGGCTGGGCAGCTGGATGTAGTATTTTCCATGATGAGACTGGTAATCAACTCCATAGTGGAATCTACTATGAGCAGTTAAGTGACTGTCTTTGGCTATGTGGTCTACTTCCATATATAAGAAACAGCTTCAGGAATGGTCTCTAGCTTATGGCACACATGAACCCTGCATGTAGCCATGTCATTGTTCAGCAGCCTGCTATGCTTTGCTGACCTTTGGTCTTTCAATGGACTTGAAGGCCTGCCACGTGGTTTGGTAACATCAAGCCTGTCATTTTGTTTGTCAACCTTGGGCTTGTTAACTTCAGCAGCCAGTAGCTGCCTGAATGAAGAGATGCCTCTAGCTTCAGTGGGCTGAGAGCAAGAAAGAGAGAGCTGAATCCCAAGGTCAAGGGACTTTCACACAGCCCCTAGAATTTGGCACTTTGAACTTGAACTCAAAGCCTCCAAACTATGAGAGAATAAACTCCTATTTATTAAGGCCATCCCATTTGTGGTATATTCTTGTCAGAGTGGCATTAGGTAATGAGAACAGAATATGGTACTGAGAGAGTGGGATGCTGCTCTGACAGATACCTAAAATGTGCAAACAGGAGTGGAGTGTGTCCTTGACCCAAGATCTTGGCAGCGAGACCCTGGCATACTGCATGGCATACTGAGGAGCAGAGCCCAGAGACCAGCAGTAAACAGCAACAGTCTTACCAGCCCATGGAGGAGAAAGTTGGGTGCCACTGGATAGGTGACTTCCTGGCAGAGTGGGTTGCCTTCAGGCATTAATTGGTAGAAAAGACCATCATGAAATGGAGTAGCTGGTTGGCCAGCCCACAGAACAAGAAATCTCAGTGTCCTTTGGGTAGAAAGATTCCTGGCAGAGTGTGTTGCCCTTGGGCATTAATTGGCAGAAGCAGGGAGACCAAGGAAATGGAAAGCAGAGCTGCCTCAGCCTCAAGAGTAGGACCATGGTCTTTGGGGGTGGAACCGCCAAAGCCCCCAGGTTTCAAAGAGCCAGATCTTCACCAACTTGGTTCTGGAGTGTGGGGCTGCTCGTTCATGTGATCTAGTAGGATGGAGGCATAGCTGCTGCCCAAGAGTGAGGGGGCAGGGCTCCAATGCCCAATAGGGAGAAGAACGGGGCCCACCAGGCCAAGGGGGTGAAGTCACCACTCAGGAACTAGGGCACTGGGGTCACCCAGTAAAGAGATCTGTACAGATATCACCCACTGAAGTTGACAAGGGGTGGAATTGTGGTGGTTACATTTGTGTGTCAATTTGGCTAGGCCTGGTTGAGTGGCTGGGCAGCTGGATATAGTATTCCCCATGATGAGACTGGTAATCAACTCCATAGTGGGATCTACTGTAGCTGCCTTTGGCTATGTTGTCTGCTTCCCATATAAAAGAAACCGTTTTGGGAATGGTGTCTAGCGTACGGCACACCTGAACCCTGCATGTAGCCATGTCATTGTTCAGCAATCTGCCATGCTCTGCTAACCTTGGGACCTTCAATGAACTTGAATTAATGGCCTGCCATGAGGTTTGGTAAGATTGGGACTGTGCCCTTTTGTTAGTCAACCTTGGGCTTGTTAGCTTCAGCAGCATTAGGTAACTAGAACAACTCATAAAGTTTTCAATAGCCAATTTTTTCAGAATAAGAAAGCCTCATCCTTCTTCACAGTCTGTCTTAGTCTGGATGTTCTGCTGAAACCTGTCCACTATAAGTGACTCTGCTTGTATTTAAAATACTGGTGGTACAGTCTCCAGACTCACAGCAATATGAAAACCACCACAGTACAACACACTGACAGTAGAATGATGGCATTTAGCATATTAAAAAAAAAAAAAAAAAACCTCACTGCCTTTGAGAAGATTGCTCTAACTCATACTGACTCTCATTGGATTTCCAATGCTATAAATCTTTATGTAAATAGATGCTTCATACACCTGTACAACAGCTGGTGGGTTTGAATCATCGACCTTCTGGTTAGCAGCCAAATGCCTTAACCTCTATGTTGTTGTTGTTGTTGTTATGTGCCGTCGAGTCGGCCCCGACTCATAGAGACCCCTCCTTGGGTTTCTGAGGCAGTATCACTACGGAAGTAGGATTGCCCAACCTTCCTTCCGAGGAGTGGCTGGTGGGTTTGAACTGCCAGCCTTCTAGTTAGCAGTCAAGTGCTTTAGCTACTATGCTACCAGAGCTCCTAACCTCTATACTACTAATAAAAGAAGAAGGAAAAAAAAAAATCACTGCCATTGAGTCAGATCCAACTCATAGTGACCCCTCTTTGGGTTTCTGAGGTGGTATCACTACAGAAATAGATTGCCCAATGTTCCTTCCAAGGAGTGGCTGGTAAGTTTGAACCTCCAGCCTTCTGGTTAGCAATCAAATGCCTTAGGTACTAAGTGACCAGAGCTCCTGTGCCACCAAAACTCAACTCACTGCCGTTGAGTTGAATCTGACTCATAGTGACCCCTCCTTGGGTTCCCAAGGTGGTGTCACTGTGGAAGTAGATTGCCCAAACTTCCTTCCAAGGAGTGGCTGGTGGGTTTTACCCTATGCCAGAGCTCCTTAATTTACCATTTAGAAATTTTAAATTCACTTTGGTGGATGTTTTCATAAGGTATAAGGGAAATTGAAACTGAACTTAAACTAAATTCTTCAAGGCATAAGAAATTTCTTAAGCAAACATTTATGTCCAAGTAAGCACAAAACAATTTCTCCAACATTGTTATTTTTGCTACTTGTCATTGAGTTGACACCCAAGTATGAGAGCCCTATGCACAACCAATTGAAATACTACCCTGTCCTGCACTATCCCCATGACTGGTTGCAGATTGGACAGTTGTGATCTACAGAGTTGTCATTGGTGATTTTTAGAAGTAGATTACCAGGCATTTCTTCCTAGTCTGTCTTAGTCTGGAAGCTCCTGTTCTTAATCTGAAACCTATTCAACATGATAGCAACATGCCATCCTCCACTGATAAACTATTAGTGGCTATGCTTAAGGAACATTGGACAGGAATCAAACCAAGGAACATGAATATAAGGTGAAATTGTATCACTGAACCACCAATACTCCCTTGACCCAACATAAGTTAAGTCCAAGAAAGTCTAGCTCTCTTTCCCTTTTCTGGGTCAAACTATCCCCTTAAACAACGGATAAATGGAGCTAGACAAGATAACTTGCCAGAGGCCAGAATCTAGTACATTTATAGCCAGTATCAGAAAATCAGTACTATTCTGACAGCAATGATTTGACACTGGGCTACATTAAGTGCCAACTTTAGGGTATAGACCATAGGCCTTAGCCAATTATTTCATGTTCAAGGATAGGCACCATCTCTAAGATATTTTAGCTAATCCACAAATTTCAAAGACCTTGAATTTCACTGATGAAAGCCCATATCTAACACTAACTTGTTAATTATTTCTAATTAACAAATGGGCCCAGGGCTCGGAAGCTGCTTTTCACTTGGATGTGGCTCTCTATTAAGACAGGGCCAGAGGTAAGCAGGCCTGGGTCTGAGGAGCTTTTCAGTTGGGGGTGGCTCTCTATTAAGGCAGGGACCAGATGTAGGTGGGGCCAGAGTTGGGGACTGTTTTTTCACTTGTGGGTGGCTCTATATTAAGGCAGGGGGCTGAGATAGGCAGGCCGGGGGCTTGGAGGCTGCTTTTCACTTGGACTCTATATTTAGACTGAGACCTGAGGTAGGCAGGTGCAGAGGGGTTAGGAACAACTAAGGGGGATGAACTTGTCTGTCACTTTGTCATCCTGTGGTGGCTTCAGTGTTGCTGTGAAGCTGGAGGCTATGCCACCATGTTGCAAAATGCCAGCAGGGTTACCCATAGTGGAGGTATTTCAGTGGAGCTTCCAGACTTAGAAAGACTTGGAAGAAGGAAGAGACCTTCTACTTCTCAAAGAATTGGGCAGTGAAAACCTTATAAATAGCAGTGAAGCACTGTCTGATATATTACTGGAAAACTTTATGAACAGCCCTGAAACATTGTCTGACATAGTGCCAGAAGATGAGCCTATCAGGTTGGAAGGCACTCATATTTGACTGGGGAAGAGCTGACTCCTCAGAGTAGGGATGACCTTAGTGATATGGATAAAGTAAAGCTTTCAGGACCTGCATTGGCTGATGAGGCATGACTCAAAATGAGCAGAAGCAGATGCAAACATCCATTAATAATAGGAACATAGAATGTATGAAGTATGAATCTAGGAAATGTGGAAGTTGTCAAAAATGAAATGGATGGAACACATAAAGATCGATATCTTAGGCATTAGTGATCTGAATTGGACTGTTTTGGGCCATTTTTAATCAGACAACCATGTGATCTACTATGCTAGGAATGACAAATTGAAGATGAATGTTGTGACATTCATCATCACAATGACTCTTTCAAGATCTGTCTTAGGTTGCGGGGGGAGCGGAAGATGTCGGACTAGATAGAAGGCTGCACAGACCCTCTTCAACAAAGAAAAGGAAAACCAATTGACACAGACACAGAAGTTATTCTTGGACCCCTGATACTTGAAGAGAAGGATTCAGAAGTAGACTAAACCCCAACTAGCAGAAGAATTTGCGTGAAAATACCACAAAAGGAGATATACGGAGCTGCGGTCTGGCAGGGACCTGAGTGCCCGTGACAACACAAACGACCTGGACACTCCCGAGTGGCGTGCTCAACTGAGTGGAAGACAAAGGCAGACCCCATAAAACACAACTACACCCACACCTCCTGCAATTCCACTTACTGAGCGAGAGCCACTTCTTCCTTCTCCACCAACGGGCCAACAATAAAAAACCACCGAGAAAAGCCTCAACC
>NW_006922385.1:193460-199095 GCF_000298275.1 Orycteropus afer afer | reverse complement strand
GTGGTCAATGACATGAGACAAAGTATATGTGAACTGCTGTATCGAGAGTGATTTTGCTCTGTAAATCTTCACCCAAATCTAATTAAAATAAAATTAAAAAAAAAAAAAAAAGATCTGTCTTGAAGTACAATGCTGTCAGTGATAGGATACTATCCATACACCTACAAGGGAGACCAGTTAATGCTACTATTATATAAACTTATGCACCAAACAGCAAAGCCAAAGATGAGGATGTTGAAGATTTCTACCAACTTCTGAAGTCTGAAACTGATTGAACATGCAATCAAGATGTGTTGATCATCACTGGTGACTGGAATTCAAAAGTTGGAAACAAACAAGAGTCACCAGTAGTTGGAAGATTTGATGTTGGAGATAGAAATAATGTTGGAGATCGCATGATAGAATTTTGCAAGACCAATGACTTATTTGTTGCAAATACCTTTTCTTACCAACAAAAGTCACAACTATACATGTGGACTTCACCAGATGGAGTGCACAGAAATCAGATTGACAACATCTGTGGCAAGAGGCAATGGAGAAGTTCAATATCTTCAGCCAAAACAAGGCCAGGAGCTGATTGTGGAACAGATCATCAATTGCTCATATGCAAGTTCAAGTTGACGTTGAAGACAATTAAAACAAGTCCATGAAAGCCAAAATACAACCTTGATAATATCACACCTGAATTTAGAGACCACTAAAAGAATAGATTTAATGCATTGAACAGCAATGACCAAAAAACAGAAGTTTTGTGGGATTACATAAAGAACATTATCCATGATGAAAGCAAGAGGTCATTAAAAAGACAAGAAAGGAAGAACAGATCACAATGGATGTCAAAACAGACTCTGAAACTTGTCATGGAAGAGAGAGTAGCTAAAGCAAATGAAAGAAATGACAAGATAAAAGAGCTGAACACAAGATTTCAAAGAGCAGCTTGAGCAGACAAAGCCAACTATTATAATGAAACCTGGAATTAGAGAACCAAAAGGGAAGAACACACTTGTCATTTCTCAAGCTGAAAGAACTGAGGAAAAAAAAATTAAGCCTTGAGTTGCAATGTTGAAAGATTCTATGGACAAAATACTGAATAATGTAGGAAGCATCAAAAGAAGATGGAAAGAATGTACAGAGTCACTGTAGCAAAAAGTATTTGTCAATGTTCATCCATTTCAGGAGATGACATATAATCAAGAACCAATAATAATGAAGGAAGAATTTGAAGCTGCACTGAAGGAAGTGGTGAAAAACAAGGCTCCAGGAATTGATGGAATACCCATTGATATGTTCCAACAAATTGGTGCCCCACTGGAAGTGCTCATTCAGTTATGCCAAGACATTTGGAAAACAGCTATCTGGCCAACTGACAGGAAGATATCCATATCTGTACCCATTCTGAAGAAAGGTGATCCCACAGAATGTGGAAATTATCAAACAATATAATTAATATTGGGAGCTCTGGTAGCGTGGTACCTAAGGCACTTGACTACTAGCCAGAAGGCCAGTGGTTCAAACCCATCAGCCACTCCTTAGAAGGAAGATGGGGCAATCTACTTCTGTAGTGATACTGCCTTTGAAACCCAAGGAGGGGCCGCTATGAGTTGGATCCAACTCAAGAGCTGTGAGGTTGGTTTGTTTTGGTTTATCATTAATATCACACACAAGTAAAATCTTACTGAAGATAATTCAAAACTGTTGCAGCAGTATATTGACAGAGAACTTCCAGAAGTGCAGGCTGGATTCAGAAGAGGACTTGGAACAAGGGATATCATTGCTGATGTCAGATGGATCTTAGCCAAAAGCAAGGAAAACTAAAAAGATGTTTACTTATGTTTTATTGACTATGTAAAAGCATTCAACTGTGTGGATCGTGACAAATTATGGATAACATTGAGAAGAATGGGAATTCCAGAACACTTGATTGTACTCATGAGGAACCTGTACATAGACCAAGAAGCTGTGGTTCCAACAGAACAAGGGGATACTGCATGGTTCAAAATCAAGAAGGGAATACATCAGGGTTGTATCCTTTCACCATACTTATTCAACTTGTATGCTCAGCAAATAATCTGAGAAGCTGGATTATATGAAGAAAAACAGCATCAGAATTGGAAGAAGACTCATTAAAAAAGCCTATGATATGCAGATGACACAACTTTGCTTGCTGAAAGTGAGGATGACTTGAAGCACTTACTGATGAAGATTAAAGACAACAGTCTGCAGTATGGATTACGTCTCAATACAAAGAAAACAAAAAATCTTCACAACTGGTCCAGTAAACAGCTTCATAATGAATGGAGAAAAGGTTGACGTTGACAAAGATTTCATATTACTATTTCTACAATCAACACCTATGGAAGGAGCAGTCAAGACATCATATAACATATTGCATTGGGGGAATCTGCTGCAAAGGACCTCTTTCAAGTGATGAGGAGCAAGTATGTCTCCTTGAAGACTAAGGTGCACCCAATGCAAGCCATGGTATTTTCAATCACCTCCAATGAATGTGAGAGCTGTACAATGAATAAGGAAGACTGAAGAAGAGTTGATGCTTTTGAGTTGTGGTGATGGAGAATAATGCTAAGAATACCACGGTTTGCTGAAAGGACCAATCTGTCCTAGAAGAAGTGCAGCCAGAATGCTCCTTGGAAGTGAGAATGATCAGATTTTGTCTCACCTACTTTGGTCATGTTGTCAGAAGGAACCATTCCCTGGAGAAGGGTATCATGCTTGTAAAGTGGAAAGTCGATGAAGAAAGAGAAGTCCCTCTATGAGCTGGATTGACACAGTGGCTGCAACAAAGGGCCCAGGTATAGTAAAGAGGCTGGCACAGGACCAGACAGTGTTTCATCTGCTGTGCATAGGGTCATTATGAGTCAGAGACAACTCAACAGAACCTGAGAACAACAACAATTAACAAACAAATTGAATTAATTTCTTTTGAGTATTTCTTCTTGTATTGAACCCACAATATAATTTCCTCTATTTAAATCTCTTCATTTTTTAATTACAATAAAAGGAAAGAACTGTCGAGATTATTGTTCTAAATTATAAAGCAATTAAAAATCATCTTATAGTTTAAACTCTCACAGTACTTGTCTATATGGAAGTAACCATACCAATTATTAACCCAGTATAGAATTTTCTAAAATTTCCCTTTCTGAGTTTTTCCCTATGTACAGTATTGTCATCTTGACTTCTCTTCAGTATAGTCTTTAAAAGCAGTAGCTAGCTCAATATCCCTATGGCAATTTGCCATGTTGCTATATAAGGAAGTGCATTACCATTTCCAGTTGTTAAAATACAACTTGATGATATCATTTTTCTTATCTGAAAACTCTGATAATTATTTCAGATTCCAAAAGTTATTTCTGAAAAGAGTATTATTACCTGACATGGTGATGCTGTTTTTGTTAGGTGCTGTGGAGTTAGCTCTAACACATATAATCCTATGTGCAACAGAAGAAAACATTGTTCTGATCCCATGCCATCCTCATAATCTTTTCTATGCTTGAGCTCATCATTATAGCCACTGTCGCAATCCATCTGGTTGAAGGTCTTCCCCTTTTTCGCTGACCCTCTGTTTAACCAAGCATGATATCCTTCTCCAGGGAATGGCCCCTTCTAATAACATGACCAAAGCAGGTGAGACAAAGTCTGACTATTCTCGTTTCTAAGGAGCAATTTGGCTGCATTTCTTGCAGGACAGATTTGTTCATTCTTCTGGCAGTCTGTGGTAATTTTAGTATTCCATCACCAACACCATAATTCAAAAGCATCAACAATTCTTCAGTCCTCCTTATTCACTGCCTAGCTATCACCTGTCTGAGGCAACTAAAAATACAATGGCTTGGGTTAGGTGTACCTTAGCTCGGAAGGAAGATGGGGCAATCTACTTCCGTAGTGATACTGCCTCGGAAACCCAAGGAGGGGTCGTTATGAGTCGGGTCTGACTCGATGGCACACAACAACAACAACAACAAGCCTTAAAAGTGGCATCTTTGACCTTTAACATTTTAAAGAGGTCTTTGCAACAGGTTTGCCCAGTGCAATAAGACATCTTATTTCTTGACTGCTGCTTTTATGAGTGTTGATTATGGATCCAAGTAAAATGAAATCTCAGACACCTTCAATATTTATTTCCATTTTTCATGATTTCACCTATTGGTCCAGTTGTGAGGATTTTTTGTTTTCTTTATTCTGAGGTGTAATCCATATTAATGCTGTAGTCTTTGATCCATAAGCAAGTTCTTCAAGTCATTTTTTAGTAAGCAAGGTTGTGTTATCTGTATATCACAGGTTGTTAATGAGTCTTCTAATACAGTTCTTCTAATATAGTTCTTCTTCATATATTCCAACTTCTCAGATGATTTGCTCAGCACAAAGATTGAATAGGTATGGTAAAAGGATACCACCCTGATTCAAGTCCTTCCAGATTTTAAACCACACAGTACGCCCTTGTCATTGAAGTTTCAACACCCACCAACATTATAACTATATTTTACGTAAGAAAATATAAACTCAGTGTTACTTCCCAAGTATTTACCACCTACTTATACCACCTGGATAAAGTAAGTACATAATAAAAATTAGTAATTACATGTATCATACATATTAATAAATTATAATAAGTGGGTTATTTTTTAGTCACACTTGATTTTTGTTACTCCTTAGAAAAATATATGAACTCTATTTTACTACTCTTTCAAGTGTTCCTATTTTGTTTATAGGAGAAACATCACTAGTTGTTTATTCTGTTTTGAGAATTGTACTTTTTTTTATACTTATACACTTCTCTTCATTAAATGTTATTTACCCTTGTAAGTTATATTCTCTCCATATCTAATGGGAAAAGTCATTCAATTTCCCCTTATAGCAGAGCCATGGTTTATCTTTAATTGGCAGTGAGGTAATAATAAAGCTGTTTGTCTGTGTATGTTTTTTCCTGCATTGTTCATAGATGGCAATAAAAAGAAAGTAGAACTACTCATTAAATTGCATATCAGATAGACTTCATAAGGCAATTTTCAATAACAAATAAGAAAGAAACAAAATTGAGCAATAAAGTAAGAAAACAACATTGAAACAAATTGCTCATTGCCTGAAAAATCTGCAGAAAAAGAATAAGAAATATCTATTGTTTGTGAAACAAATATTGCTTGCTGCTCTTGTTTTGTAAAGGCTATTTTGGGAAAATTTATATATATGTATATATATATATATAGTAGGACAGTAATGACTATTTAAGCTTTATTTCCCTCTTTGCCAATGTACAATGCAATTGCTTAATAAATTGACTAGTGCCCTGTTTTCACTCTTCCTGTATGCCATCCTATTACCATCATATATGTAGGTACTGATGCTATTGGAAGTACAACACTGCTCACTCTCTCTCTCTCTCCCTCCCGCAGTAATAGTACCCCACTTCTCAAAAAATGTTCCTACATTTCATCCCATCCACTATTTGGGTTATTCAAGAACTATCATTTATATTGACTTAAAAAAGTTAAGTATCACATATTGGGTGCTTCTCCAGAATTGGGCCTATTCTTTACTCACACAATATGAAATTGGATGATAGTAGGGCAAGGATTTCAGCAGAGAACCCATTACTTTCTCTGTTGTTGTTTGCTGT
>NW_006922385.1:192001-193005 GCF_000298275.1 Orycteropus afer afer | reverse complement strand
GGTCACCAGAAATGGAAAACAGATGCAGAATGATGTTCCATATATGTTTAACAATTTTGGATCTCCATATAAAGATAATTGCACACACAGACACACACACACATAAACATAAATACAATACATGTAGCCAAACAATACTACAAATTATTTTTGACAAGGACCCAATTAAAAAAATCAATCTGTTATAAATTAATACTTTAAATAAATAAACAACATACTATAAAACTTTCTGAAAGTTTTGCTAGTTTTGATCTTGTCAAAGACATGTGACAAAGAATTCATGTCAGACCACACTTAGAAGGGTATAGGCCAGAATATTTTATTCCCATGGATATGACACTATCTCTATAGCTATAGGTCCTACTGCAAGAGCCAAAATGAAAATGTCCTAAATAAGAGAGAGAAATGAAATATATTTCCATTTGGTGAACTGTCTGAAAGTGCACAGCCCAGGAATGGTATGGCAGCTCTTCTTCCTGAAGTTTCCAAACATCTGTGTTCTGACCACTTCATTTCTATATTCTTCAACTATATGTCTTTTCTTTATGATGCAAGATGGTGATCCAAACTTTTGTCATCACATCTGTGTAGAATTAGTAGGAAAAAGGGAAGAAGAAATTAAGGGGGGGAGAAAAAGGATATAGGATATAGATTGTTGTCAGTTGTCTTGTGAAGAAATACCAAGCAAGTGACTTATGGACTCTGTTTTTATCTTGTTAGCCAGAAATTAGTTGCATGGTCACAACTTACAAGAAGAGAAGGTATTAAATGCAATATTTATTGTTTGAGGGGTTTGATTACTTTCAAAGAAGAAAGGAAGAAATTGCAAGTAATTTCTGGTACATCATTAAATAGACACAGTTTATCATTTAAAAGAGCTTCCAAACATGCATTTGATTCATTATTTTACATTTCTATCTGCCTAAGGCATTTGACTGCTAACCAGAAGACTGGCAGTTCGAACCCACCAGCCTCTCCTGGGAAGGAAGGTTGGGCAATCTATT
>NW_006922385.1:185641-191301 GCF_000298275.1 Orycteropus afer afer | reverse complement strand
ACTGCTAAAAGAACTAACAGATCTGTCCTGGAGGAAGTGCAGCCAGAATGCTCCTTGGAAGCAAGAATGGCCAGATTTCGTCTTACCTATTTTGGTCATGTTGTAAGAAGGGACCATTCCCTGGAGAAGGATGTCATGCTTGGTAGAGTGGAGGGTCGACGAAAGAGGGGGAGGCCTTCAAAGAGATGGATTGACATGGTGGCTGCAATGTTGGGCTCAAGTATAGCAGGGATTGTGGGGCTGGCGTGGGATCAGGCAGTGTTTTGTTCTGCTGTGCATGGGGTGGCTATGAGTTGGAAATGACTCGATGGCACTTAACAACAACAACAACATCCTTTAAAGACCTCATACAAAAGGATAGTGCTTAAATATACCTATAAGACTTACTTTTTGCCTAATGAAACTTAAAAATTTACAGTTGCCTAAGGCTATTGTCAATGGAACTTGCTAATCCAAATACATGCACAACTGTAAGGAACATAATTATCTTATATTTATTTAAAAATATTTGAAGATTATAATTAGTTAAAAGAAGATAGTTAGCTCTTTGGGATTCTAAGATAAGGCTCAACAAATGTTTTCTGTTTTGTTTTGTTTTTCCTTCTCTCAGCAGTTCTTTATTTTCCTTAAGAATGAGTCCAAATCAAGGACAACCCGATCCCTTAGGGGGGAAAAAAAAGAATTGTAGCATGAATAGAAGATATTATATAATATTATTTAGACCACCACTAAATGTCTCAGTTTATAATAATGTGGGGGCTTGTGTATAGCTATGATCCTGCAAGCTATGAACCTGATATTTCAACTACCAGCAGGGTCACCATGGTGGACTACTTGACTAGTCACATTAAGACTAACTGGACTATGAAGAAAGGCCTACAGATTTATTTATGAAAATTAGCCAATAAAACCTTATGAATCACAACAGAACTAACATGCTTTGGACACATCATCAGGAAATATAAATTACAAGAGGAAGACATAATTTAAAGATAAATTACAAGAGGAAAGACATGGGGCCAACAAGGGTGTGAGAGACCCTTGGTGAGGTGGATTGGCGCAAAAGTCAAATGGATAGACTGGAATGTGCTAAGGATTGTGATAATGACATGGGACCAGGAAATTTTTTTTTCTATTGCACATAAGGTCGGCATGAGTTAGAGTCAACTATAAGACAGCCAACAGCAGCATTTAAACCATAGTTACCACAAGTGAACACTAGATATACATACTCTTGTACTATATTGAACTAGTCCCATTAATACTACTGTCTTTCTAAAATTGACTGAATGCTTTAATAGGTATTTTCTCACATTGCAGCCCTAAGATTTGAATCAAATTTGGGATTCAGAGAAAAGTTCAGTAGGTAAGAGATGATTACAGAGGGAAGAGATTTGGGGTTATTCTTCAGACCTTACATCAAAAGACTCAGAAAATTGATTGAACACTTAGGAAAGAAAGGTAAAAAGAGCCATGTCCAGAGTTCTTGACTTGTAGAACTGAGCAGTGTATTTTTGTGCACATTAAAAAAAAAAAAAAAAAAAAAACCCTCACTGTCGTCAAGTTGATTTGGACCCATAGCAACCCCTCCTTGGGTTTCTGAGGGGGTATTTCTGTAGAAGTAGATTACCCAGTCTTCCTTCTGAGGAGTAGCTGGTGGGTTTGAACCACCAGCCTTCTGGTTACCATTCAAATGCTTCAGGCAATATGCCACCAGTGCACATAGTATACATGTTATATAACTGGCAAATTGCACAACTCCCTGACATTCATGAGAGAGACATACCAATATATTTTAACATATTGTTAGCATTGATTTCAATTTTTTTCTGTACAGTATATTTAATGTTACTGAGATAAAAATGATCTCATAGAAGCTTCATTTAAAGTATGTATTTTGTTAAACCAAGTGCAACCAATGGTAACCTGGGTTCATAATGAAAATGGGACACCGTATTATACCAGAGAATATGAACGTACTGTTGTTGTTGTTATGTGCTATCAAGTTGGACCTGACTCACAGAGACCCCTCCTTGAGTTGCTGAGGTGGTATCACTACAGAAGTAGATTGCCCAATCTTCCTTCCGAGGAGTGGCTAGGGGGTTTGAACCGCCAGCCTTCTGGTTAGCAGTCAAGTGCCTTAGGCATTATGCTACCAGAGCTCCTATGAATGTACTAAGAGCTAGAAATTGGTAAGAAAGAAAAGATCCTACGCGTAAAACTACAAGAACTAGATGTTTACATTTTATTATTTCATAAATAATAAACTGAAACATAATTTTTAATAATCAATGACTTTGAAATCAACATATAATAGGCAACAGAAGAAGTTTCTGTACAATGAGCAAATAATCTGAGAAGTTAGACTGTATAAAGAAGAATATGGCATCAGGATTGGAGGAAGACTCATTAACAACCTGAGATATGAAGCCAACACAACCTTGCTTGTTGAAAGTGAAGAGGACTTGAAGCATTGTTTTGGTTACTTAGTGCCACTCTGACGGAAATACCACAAATAGGATTCTTTAACAAACAGGAGTTTATTCTCTTACAATTTTGGAGGCTAAAATTCCAAGTTCAAAGTGGCAAGCTCTAGGGGCTGGGTAAAGCTCCTCGCCCTTGGGCTTCAGCTCTGCCTCTTGCTCCTGGCCCACTGAAGCTGGAGGCTTTTCTTCACTCAGGCAGCTGCTGGTGGCTGAGGCCGACAAGCCTAAAGTTGACAAACAAAATAGCACAGTACAAATGGTACCAAACCACTTGGCAGACCATTCATTCAAGTCCATTAAAAGTCCCAAGATCAGCAGGGCAACATGACAGGCTGCTGAACAATGACTCAGTTACATGCAGGGTTCAAGTGTGCCATAGCTGTAGACATTTTTCAAAGTTACTTCTTATATACTGGAAGCAGCCCACTTCCCTAAAGCTGTTACTCAGCTGCTCCAGTAGATTCCACCATGGAGTTAACTACCTGCCTCACCATGGGGAATAACTACATCCAGTTGCTGAGCCACTCAATCAGACCCAGCCAAGTTGACATACAACCTTAACCACCACAACAACTTACTGATGAAAATTGAAGATTGCAGTCTGCAGTGTGGATTACACCTCACCATAAAGAAAACAAAAGTCCTCACAACTGGACTGGTAAACAACATCATGATAAATGGAGAAAATATTGAAGTTGTCAAAGATTTCATTTTACTTGTACCCACCATTAACAACAACGAAAACAGCAGTCAAGAAAATCAGAGGCCATATTGCACCAGGCAAATATACTGCAGAAGACCTATGAAAAAGAGAGTAGGTACTTACTTTTTGTGCTGAAGAACAAAGATGTCTCTTTGATGGCTAAATTGTGTCTAACACAAGCCATAGTATTTTTAGTAGTCTCATATGCATGTGAAAACTGGGCAATGAATAAGGGAGACTGAAGGAGAGTTGCTGCTTTTGAGTTGTGGTGTTGGCAAAGAATATTGAAAGTACACTGGACTGCCAGAAGAACAAACAAATCTGTCTTGGAAGAAGTAGAACTGGAATGCTCTTTGAAAGTGAGAATGGCCAGACGTCATCTGACCTGTTTTGGTCATGTTGTCAGAAGGGACCATTCCCTGAAGAAGGATATCATGCTTGATAAAGTGGAGGGTCAGTGAAAAAGGGGAAGGCCTTCAATGAGATGGATTGACACAGTGACTGCAACAGTGAGTTCAGGCATAGCAGTGATTGTGACGATTGCACAGGACCAGGTGGTGTTTTGTTTTGTTGTACATAGGGTCTCTATGAGTCAGAGCCAATTTGACAGCACTGAACAACAACAACAGAAGAAATTGTGTATTCATCTTAAAGTAGGCCATTTTATTATATTCATTCATTATCATACTCATCTGACTCCCAGACCCTTTCAAAGTCTGATCCTTTGTTACTGTTATCATTGGAATATTTCAGAGCTACCCATAGATGTTCTTCTGTGACATCTGAACTGATATCATCATTATTACTGCCTTTAGCATCTTCATCTTCATCATCAATATACTGAGGGTACAAAACCTAGCCTTTCTAAAGGCATTTCAGATGTTTTCTGTTTTTTTTTTTTTTTTTCCCTAGTCAGAAGCCACCCACTTGAAGATCTCTGTAAATGTCTCCCATTTCAGTTGCCCTGATGGTGTGAACACATGAATTCCAGACTGCACCTTTTCATCCCACTCTCTTCTTATGAAAGCCTTGAATGTGTGGTTGATTACTGTATCTAGTGGCTTTAGTTTGCAGGTAGTGCCACCAAATATGAGTGCTGTAAGGACACACATATACACACTGGCAAACCCACTGCCACTGACTCAATTCAACCCATAGTGACCCTTTTTAGGACAAAGTAGAACTGCCCCACAGGGTTTCCAAGGTTGCAAATATTTATGAAAGCAAACTATTTCATCTTTCTCCTGCAAAACTTCTGGTGAGCTCTAACCACTGACTTTTTGATTAGCAGCTCACTGTTTTAACCACTATGCCACCAGAGCTCCTGCATAGACATCAGTTGAGTTAACATACTTTTATTTATTTATTTTTTTCTTTGTGAGCAGCCATGGTGCCAAAAATTAGTAAAGACGTCTTCAAAAAGAATCACATCTGCCTGGCCTTCTAACATTTATATGCACATACTTTCATAAAATCCCTTATTACAATGAACAACCATACTTTTGGGCAGTTTTTCAAAGGGCATAATAACTCTCTTGAAAATCATTAGCTTTAATTTCACTCTACTTACAATGCAATTGAGGACTGCAGTAAAACAAGTATTCTTGTGCCCAGTAGTCATAATGGCTAGAGTTTTTTGTACCTGAAGCAGCTATAGTTCTTACAGCCAGAATGTCAAAAGACATCAGACCCTCACCCATATTATGTCCATTGTAGATACCATGTTCAGGGATTTTTTTGGTAACAAAATTCATAGAAGTAATTATCTTATGCTCCTAGCTTTCCAAAAATTGCTGTTCTATAGTGGTTCTCATTCACATAGGAAGGCCATTCCTTTTCATAAATTTAGAAATCCAAGTGAAACTCACCTTGAAACCTGGGACTACTCTTTTATAGGCCAGAAGTTTTGCTTTGATCTGAATTGCAGAAATAGAGACAGTTTGATTTTGTTCCCTTAGGAAAATAATCTACTTTTTCAAGTCATTGTCCAAATCAAACCTTTTCACTTTGGAGCCATGATGTGTACATTTTTGCAAATTCATTTTCTTCTGCTCCTTTTCCTCAATTTTCCATTCTTAAGGGGGCAACCCTCCAATCTCAAACTATCTCACTGTTGCTCTGTTGCTTACTTCTTCCACCTTTGCAAGCACTTTCAGTTTGAATTAGGAGATATAGAACTTCTGTTTAATTCCTGACATGATCTTAAGGGGTTCTAAGAGTTTCATTTATAAATTGAAAAAAAAAAAAATGCATATTGTAATTGATAACTGGCTGGTTCTAGCAAAAATATCAAAAAATTAAATATGAAGTGTACAATAAACTGTACAAGATGTGTACAAGTTTTTTATATGCTTACAAGTATGTGACTAAAGGTGACTTATGATCTTTGGTCAACAAGATTGACACTAATGAGGCATAACTAGACTGAAAAAAGCAGACTTAACATAGTTTTTTTTTTTTTTTTTTTTTTT
>NW_006922385.1:180766-185421 GCF_000298275.1 Orycteropus afer afer | reverse complement strand
TTGACTGCTAACCAGAAGGCTGGCAGTTCAAACCCACCAGCCACTCCTCGGAAGGAAGGTTGGGCAATCCTACTTCCGTAGTGATACTGCCTGGGAAACCCAAGGAGGGGTCTCTATGAGTCGGGGCCGACTCGACGGCAAATAACAACAACAACATAGCTTAGTGGTTTCACTTAAAATGATATGATAAAGTTTTTATATTCAATTGTTGCAACAAGGACAGTTATCTGTAAGTTTTGCTTTATTTACTCCTCCAATAAAAGTTAGATTTGGAAGAGGATGGCTATAATTATGTCAATGCAGATTGCATTGAGATTCCTACTGAGAGCTAATCCATGCCATTTGTGCCACTGTAGGATTCAGTTTGTCTATGCTTCCAATGGAGAACACATGATTTATGAACAGGCTCCAGGAAGTTCAAGGTTCTGATTGATGACTCAAAATTGACTGGGATATAATAATCAGCTTACATAATGGAAACAAATGCAGTTTCAATTGTTTATTTTCTATTTACCTGGGTACTACTAAACTCGATTCAGAGTTTCTTAATCATGACTTATAGCTTGATTATAAAAATATAATCAAAAGAACACTGTTGCACTATTGAATAAGAGTGAATGAGGCTGATCTTCCCTTCTGGAAATGTCACAAGATGTGTGGTATATGCATGGGTGCTCTACGCAGAACTTCTTTATATGATTTCATCATTTCCAAATATGATGAAATTTCCATCATTTCCAACATGTATGTGCATGTTCTTCATGTGGACACACTATTTGGGAAAAGATGCAGTACTCTGCATTTGCCTATTGCCTGAGAATTGAGGACTCTAATGTGTGTTCAATAATTTGTAGATAGATTTGTTAGTCTTTGAGTTGTCTGATCCAATCTCCCTTAAATTTATACTCTCCTAGGAAATAACAGATTTGATATTGGTGACATTATTTGAGATAGAAAGAACAACAAAATGATAATATTTTGAGTCAAGTGTTGAGTACAATTTAAGAATAGCATTAATATACCACATAATTCTCAAATAATAAATTCCTACTATAAAAATGTTAGAATTTATCTAATCCACAATTTTAAGCCATGGTAGCTACACTGTTTGCATCTGTCAAGTAACAATTTTCTCACAGCTTCACACACATACACAAATATATTTTACTCTAGGCATAGTTTTTAAATTCTGCTTTCTGATGGGATTTCTGTGTTTTTGGAGATGGTAGTAACAACTGTGAAAGTAAAATAGATGTATATAGAAATTGTTCTACCTTTTCAAGAAAATATTAACATTTTTAAATGAAATATTTGCTAATTGTATTTATAATAAAGCATTTATTTATTTCACTTTTGCTTTTAATCACACATACACTTTATAGTATATATTCCTATATGTGTATATATGTAAATGTATATATGTGTGTATATGTATATGCAGGTGGATTGATAGATAAATAGATCTCCTAGCTTATGCCCTTTCCATTTAATTATAGCTTACTGATTTTCATACCACCTATGAATGATTTCTTTCTTTTTGGGTAGTAAAACCATGTAAACATAGTTAAAAATATTATTCAGAGTGATGTTAATTAATTCTGTTTTGAGAATAGGTACTTATATTTTGGGGGATAGATTATTTTATGTATTATATGTTAAGTTAGAAACTGTGAAGGGTCTTATATTTTGTTGTGCTTCTTGTTGTTGTTGTTATGTGCCGTCGAGTCGAACCCGACTCATAGCGACCCCTCCTTTGGGTGTTTGAGGCAGTATCACTACAGAAGTAGATTGCCCCAACTTCCTTCCGAGGAGTGGCTGGTAGGTTTGAACCTCCAGCCTTCTGGTTAGCAGTCAAATGCCTTAGGCACTACGCTTAGAAGGTAACAATTTGGTCTACTACAGTCAGAATATATGCAGACAGAAATATCAATCATTGATCAGAGAAAAGTTGTTGTTGTTGTTATATGCCATCCAGTTGGACCCGACTCATAGCGACCCCTCCGTGGGTTTCCAAAGCAGTATCACTACGTTAGTAGATTGCCCCATCTTCCTTCCAAGGAGTGGCTGGTGGGTTTGAACCGCCAGCCTTCTGGTTAGTAGTCAAGTGCCTTAGGCACTATGCTACCAGAGCTTACCTATTGCTGATAGCAAAAATACCAGCCAAATTATTGTTTTATTTCTTGGACACTGAACTCCAGATCTCAAAGATGGATTCAAGGTGAGCCTGATCAGGATATGCAGGGGATTTCTATCACAAGGAAAAAAATGTCAAAAAAATATAAGACTCGGTGATTATATAGGAGCAGCTATATATGTATGGTAAGAGTTCTGGTGGAGTAGTGCCTAAGGTATTTGACTGTCAATCAGAAGGTTGGTGGTTCAAACCCACCAGCCGCTCCTCTGAAGGAAGGTTGGGCAATCTACTTCTGTAGTGATACTGCCTCGGAAACTCAAGGAGGGGTCGCTATGAGTAGGATCCGACTCCACGTCAGTGGGTGGTGGTGGTGGTGGTAATGTATGCATGGTATGTCTTCCCATCTTCTAATTAGGTCAAAAAAAGAAAGAAATCTTATCTTTAATCTGAAATGCTAAAGAATTCTCTCTGTTGGAAGGAGGGAAAGGTCTCCAGATTCGTTACCATGAAATGTAAGTAAATGTCTTGGGTGATGGGGGCAATCTCTAGGTTTATTACTGTAGAATATAAGCAAATCTTCTTCAGAAGGAGAAAAAAAAAAAGCAACATGAAATGTCTTTAGGGAAAGAAATATTCTCTATCTTTATATCTTTCTTAGCTTTGCTAAGAAGACCTGGAATGCACATATATAGTATGATATTCAGAGAGAATTATCTCCTAATATTGCATTGATACTAGAATCAATTATAAAGTATTTTGAAAACTGTAAATTTGTACTTTTTCAATGAAGGGCTTTTTTTAGGCTGCAAAATTTCTTAATTTTCTATATTTTATGCATTTATCCTTTCTTATTTAAAATGTTATTAAACTCTGGTGAAACAATAAGGAGCATAATTATATAGGGCCATTTTCCTCATGGAGTTTATCATCAAGAAGTAAGTTGATATAGAAGTAGTCACAAAATCACAAATGTAACAAGAACTACCAGTAGGATTTGACAGTCACAAAAATCTGATAAAAATTCCCTGAAGTACCTACAGTCTGTGAGTATTAAGACACATTAATCTTACAATTAAATTACTAATTAGTTGACCTTGAGTAATCTAAAGAGAGATAATCACAGTGGGTCTGATGTCATCAAATAAGCTTTTTAAAGAGATGAAGTTTTCCCTGAAGTTAGAAAATTAAAGAGTGGGAGGGTGCCTAAAGGAATTCTGGTAGCATAGTGCCTAAGGCATTTGAATGCTAACCAGAAGGTTGGCAGTTCAAACCCACTAGCCATGCCACAAAAGAAGACTGGGCAATCTACTTCTGTAGAGATTTACTGCCTCGGAAACTCAGATGGGGTTGCTATGAGTCAGAATCGATTCCATGGCAGTGAGTTTTTTTTTTTTTTTTTGAGAGGTACTATAGAGAGGGTAACATGGGAAGTGTCTGAGAGTGGCCCCTAGTTGCTCAGAATAGCCCTAGATTGATAGCTAGGTTGAAAGTTAGAATTTTTACTCTATGAGAGGAAGGAACTGAGTTCTGCCAATAACCTGAATGAGCTTGTAAAAGCTGCAGATAGGAATTGCAGCACCAGTTGATATGTTAATTTCATCCTGATAAGAACTGAGAAGAGGTTCCAACTAAGCTATATCCAGACTCTTGACCCATGACAACTGTTATTTAATAAATGGATCCTCTTGTAAAGACTCCAAGTTTGTGGCGCTTAATTATGCATCAATAGCGACTCGACGGCATATAACAAAAACAGCAACAGAAAACTTTGTGCCTATGTGTGCTTATTCATACATCTTTATATTATAAGGGCTAATAGAGATACTTTTCACAATGATTTTTATATATTTTCTCTCAGCTGCACAATTTACATTTTTGATAAGCCAATATTTATATATATGCTAATATATTAATCTGTTCATGTGTATATGCACATACATATGCACATCTGAACATATAATGTATTAAGGATGCACTTGCATGTGGATAGAACTATATACACACATAAATCCATGGCCATGGAGTCAATTCAGACTCATAGCAACTCTCACAGGGTTTCCAAGACTGTAAATCCTTTTTGAAGTAGATTTCCTCATCTTCCACTGATGGATTGCTGGTGAGTTTGAACTGCCAGCCCCTGATTAGCAGACAAATGCTTTACCCATTGCACCAGCAGAGCTCTATACATATACAGTAAAGCATTTGCCCCCGTCCTTCTTCTGAGTCTGTCTTAGTCTGGAAGCTCTGCTGAAACCTGTCCATCATTGCTGACCCTGCTGGTATTTGACATACTGGTGGCGTAGCCTCCAGCCTCACAGCAACAAGTAAGCTACCACAGTATGCAGTATGACAAACTGACAGATGAGAGGTGGATACACACACACACACACACACACACACAAAGAAGCTCGGGTGGCATAGTGTCGAAGGCATTTGACTGCTAACCAGGCTGGTGGTTCAAATCCACCAGCCACTCCTTGGAAGGAAGACTGGGCAATCTACTTCCGTAGTGATACTGCCT
>NW_006922385.1:178993-180381 GCF_000298275.1 Orycteropus afer afer | reverse complement strand
TAAATCTCTCTAAAAATTTCACATGTAAAAAAATATTATCTATTATTAAGAATGAAAATCTTATTATTTATGTTTCATTTTTAAAGTTTGAAAATACTATTAGTTTTGCAGAGTAAAGTAGTGGTCTTCTGTTTAATCTTTGCAGATTTTTCCAAAGCAAAGTTAGTGGGTTTTCTAATGATGAAAAAATAGTAATAACTCTCACTTTTCTTCAAGTAGAAAAATAGCACTCCATGAATATAGAGCTCTTTGGTAGTGTAATGTGTATAGAAATTTATTTCCTTGAAGATGCTGAGTGCTTGCCAATTACATGTTAATGATTATAGCTGTCCCTTTCATGAATTAGAGCATAAAACAAACCAAGAAAGGAAAAGAAAGAGCATTAATCCAGATTATTGAGAATTTTAGGTTATCCTGAAACCATAATAATTTGTGACTATTGCTATCACAAAATAATGTAACACATTTTGAAATACACTGTTCTCCAATTCAAATCAAGTTTAATGGATACCAATAGTGCCTCACTAGTGGAAAGACATGGAATTGCAGATATGTGCTACAAAAAAAGGAGGTTATACCTAAGATAGGAGCTCTGGTGGTGTAGTGCCCTACGCATTTTGACTGCTAACCAGAAGTCTGGCAGTTCAAACCCACCAGGCACTCCTCAGAAGGAAGATTCTACTTCTGCAGTGATGTTGTTGTTGTTATTGTTATGTGCCGTCAAGTCGGACCCGACTCATAGCGACCCCTTCTTGGGCTTCCGAGGCAGTATCACTATGCAAGTAGATTGCTCCATCTTCCTTCCAAGGAGTGGCTGGTGGGTTTGTTCCGCCAGCCTTCTGGTTAGCAGTCAAGTGCCTTACGCACTATGCTACCAGAGCTCCTCCTTGGAAACCGTATGAGTCAGATCAGACTTGACAGCAGTGAGTTTGGTTGGTTTGGTATATGTAAGATATAGATATAGATATAAATATCATATATAGATATATATGTTTATAGACATATATATTTGTACGTTATTTGGTGGCACAAATAGTTAAGTGCTCAACTAGTAGCCAAATTGCTGGTCATTTGTACCCATGCAAAGGCACCTCAGAAGACAAGTTTGGGAATCTGCTTCCAAAAGGAAAATGCCGTGGAGTCCTTCTACCCTGCATACATGTAGTTGTCATGAATTGGAGCAACAATATATGTGAATATATGAGACTAGTAATGGGACATTGTGTATTCAATTTTTATGTATTAAAAATTTCAATAGTGGAGTTCTGGCAAGATGGCGGACTAGTCACAAGGACTGCACAGACGCTGTTCAACAAAGAAAAGGGAAACCAATTAACACAGACACAGAAGATAATCTTGGACCCCTGAGCCTTGAAGGGAAGGATACA
>NW_006922385.1:140683-175067 GCF_000298275.1 Orycteropus afer afer | reverse complement strand
TGTTGCATTGTGGTAAACTGTGGTCAATGACATGAGACAAAGTATATGTGAATTGCTGCATGGAAAGTGAATTTGCTCTGTAAATCTTCACCCAAATAAAAACAAATAAATTTAAAAAAATAAATTAAAAAAAAAATTTCAATAGTGTTGGAAAAAGTCTGGAAATAAATTTAGTTGTCTGAATTGCCAAATGAAAATAATATTTGAAGTTAAAAAAAAGCAACAATAAAACTATCATTTACTGAATCATCTTAACTATATTATTATAATATTACTACTGAACTAAGAGGTAAAATGGCTTTACCATAAATGATTGAGTTGTGTATTATGAATTTGTAATAGAAAACATTGGCATAGCTTCTTTCTGATTGTTTTTCACATATTTTATGCTGTGGACAAATGACTTAATGAGGAACATATGAAGGATATGATTTAATTATGATGATAAATTGCTTGGGACCTTGAACTATTAAAAATTTTAGACTTTGAAAATCCATTTTATTCCAAAATATGTAGTACAGGAACTATATGATAGAATATTCTGTCATAAGGTTTTAAGGGTTAATTAAAAAAAAAAAAAAAATAGGGGGCAAGAAAGACACACTAATCTGTTTGGGTAATCAGGAGTTTATTTTTTCTTTATTTTATGCAAAACAAATCTTGAAGAATAAAAACTTTGACCAACGTCATACAGTCATTAAGTAACTAGAATTCAGGACTCAGTTCCTGACACTACCCTGCTTATAAAGCAACTCACATAAACAATTCACTTAAAATTTTGACATAAGAGGAAAAGTTGATAGGAAGTATTTTTGTCATTCAAAAAATAATTGATGTTTGGCTTTGAAATCTTATGCTTACTGAAATTTTTAAAAAAGAAATCAATGGAAGGGAAAAGAAAACAATACATTAAGTAATGGAGGATTACTTGATTTGTCCATGTACAAATCTTTTTACTTGCATAAAGTCCTTGCAAAATGGCTGTAAAATAGTAAGCTTTCTCTCAGAATAAAATGAAGATTTGACTGACAAACAATGCTGCTCTAATTCTTTAAGTGAATCGGATTTTTTGAGTGCTTGATGTTTTGTCTCCATAGCATCAATGATTCACCCTTTTTCCAGGTGGAAATGGTTGAATTAGAGTTCGTGCCTCCTTTCCCAGGTCTATTATAAAGCCTAACAGAGTAACCCGTCAATGTCAATTTGTGTGTAACATTTTCAGTTAGGTTCCCAAGAATCAGAAAAAAAGAACAACAAGGAAACTTGGAGCCAAGACTTGCTCATTAAATGATGTTAAAGATGAAAAGCACTGTGTGCCTCTTACTTGCTGTTCTGAGAGTAGTAACCAGAGGAGACACCTTTAATAGACTTAGTATTAAATGAACATGAGCGAGTCTGTTTGTGGAACCAGAAAGAGCATTTCTTGAAAAGGGACCAATCAGGCAATTAATTGTAGATAAATAAGTTGGGATCAGAAATGCAGAAATTTGGACTAGCGTGTCAGTTTAAAGGAAGGATGACAGGAAAGCAATCAGAGAGAAACAAATCATTTCATCATACTCTTTCATACTGAATTTTCAAGGTTAGCAAATGATAAATTTAAATGCAATTATACTAAACTTGAAATTTGGCATCATAAACAACAAAGAACTAAATGTTTCTAAAAATATTATATTTTTTCTGTTTTGATGACATGATATGATATGATTTACATAAATCCATTTGGTTTGCCAAAATTTATTTATTAGAACATAATTTCAATTAACTTTTAGAAGTATTGATTGTTTCTGAAGGAAACTGAGTATAAAAGTTAACGAGTTTTATTTGATGCAAAATATGTCCTGTCTTTAATATAATGATTAATTTACTAAGCCAGTAGATTTAGAGTCCACTTTTATCCTTTATGTCTAAAATTGTAGATTGATGTTTCTTTCTTTAACTTTTTATACTTGAAATTATTTGAAGACTCAGATGGAAATTCTTTGACTTTTTTTTCACAGAAACCTTCCTCTAAAATGGTTTAATAGCTCTTCCTTTCCCTTTTTCCCAATACACCAGTTGCTGTCAAATCAATCCCAACTCATGCATGTCAGAGTAAACTGCCCACAGGGTTTTCAATGGCAGATTTTTCTGAAGTGGATCACTAGCCTTTTTTTTCCCAGTTGTCTCTAATAATTCTGTTAGCACCTGGGTACATTAACTCCTTGCATTCTCCAGGAACTTCTCTCCATTTTCTCCTTTTTTTTTTTAAGTGATACTGAAACTCTTTTAGCAACATTGGATTGATTATAAATACAAATATGAAATGTTTTTGTATGCTATCAATTAAAAAATAGTTCTAATTTATCAATGTGGATTAATTATATATGCAAATAGGCAGTAACAGATTAATGTTAGAGAGCTAATATTATTCTCTGAATTTGCTTGTATGGGGTTATCATGAAAATATTTTTATATTTCTGCATGTTTGTAGCTTTGTGAGCAAAGAAACCTGGGACCTAGTCCAATGATCAAGGCTTAGAAATTACTAAATATTTAATATGATATTTACTTCTCTGGAGATGTGTATTTACATTTTCAGTGGGAGATAGAGGAGAGAAAGAAACATTTTAAGGTTCAGGTGAATAATAGCCATGCAATCACTCATTCTTTTATTGTCCATTTATTCATTTATTACCGAATACATGAATGCTTGCTCCACTGCACTGTACTAAATCCTAGAGATAAAAAGGAAAATAGGACAAGTTTTTATTCTTAAGGAACTTATTGATGAGACAGTAGAGTCAGACTTGAAGAGGCCTCAAATGTACTTAAATATTATTTGTCCCAGGTTAGAAGTTTGTATGTTATATAAAAACAGTCATACCTCAAAGGTATTGTGGATTTGATTCCACACCACAATAAAGTGAATATTGCAGTAAAGTGAGTTACATGAATTTTTTGGTGTCCCAGTGCATGTAAAAGTTATCTTTACATTGTTTTGTAGTCTGTTAAGTGTACAATAGCATTACAGAAAACTTTGAAATATTTTGAGAAATACAAAAATATAACACAAAATGAGCACAAACTGTTTGAAAAACCGCACCAATAGACTTGCATGATGAAAAGTTGACACAAATCTTCAACTTGAAGAAATGCTATATTTGTGAAATGCAATAAAATGAAGCCCAATAAAATGAGCTATATAACATATAATAATATAATATAAAAATTAAAGGAGACTTTTCTACTGATAAGGACATGGAGAGGAGTAAGGTTCAGATACAGAAGGGTGAAACAAAGGATAATGATAAAATGCAGAAATATTTTAGTGGTTAAAATTATATAATAAGTATACTATAATAAAGTTAAGATTATCAGATAAGCTGTTAAGTAGAAAATATGGGATATATTATTCCATGGTCTTCAAGTTAATTTTAAATATTGCTGGTTTCTCATAAAAATCATTATGATTAGTACACAGAAATGGTTAAAATGTTTTTAAAAAAATATCCTAAAAGAATGATTTAAAAAATTACAGGCTATGTGATTTTGAAATATGATTAAGCACAAAATGTGAGTATAAAGAATTATTGAAGAAAATGACTAAAGCACTCTTGAAAGGAGATCATTTTGCTTCTAAAAGTTGCATTTTATAATGCTAGTTATTCCATATTCCTTAACACATTTGCTTTTGTTTTGGTTTAACACATAAGTCCAAGAAATAGTTTTTTTTTTTTTTTTTAATGCAATTAATAAAAGAGAGGATGAAAGAATAATAACTATAATTGTCATTTGAGACATTAGATGGGTGGGGTAAACAGACAAAAAAATGTCAATTTCATAGTGAGTATAATAAATTGAAAGAACTGATTCACTGAAAATGTGTGATAGTTGGAGCTGTGTGTCAACTTGGTTAGATCACAATTCTGTGCGGTTTAAGCTGTTGTGATGTGGTTATTCCCATGATGGGATCAGATGATGATGTATTGAGCAGCCAATCTGTTGAAAGGGAGTTTTGCTAGGGGTGTGGCCTGCTTCCAGTATGTCTATGGATATCTTGGGAAAAGAGACATTGCTCTGTGGATTGGAATTCTATTGTGCTGACTACAACTGTCCATGAGCGAACAATCCACCATTCAGCCTGGAGATCTTGGATTCATCATTTGTTGGAGTCAACAGCCAGTATACTGCCTGCCAACCTTGAGCTCCTCAGCCCCTGCAGCTGCAAGAGTCGGGCAAAGCCTCCAGCTTGACGTTTGATCCAAGAACTTTGGACTTGCCAGCTTCTATAAGTGTGTGTGAGCCATTTTCCTAAGATAAATTTATCATATATATATATATATATATATATATATATATATACATACATACACATATATGCAAGCTTTACTGCTTTTGTTTCTCTAGAGAACCCAGTCTAGCACATTTGGTACCAGGAGTGGGGCATGTAAACTGACTCAAGTCTGGGAATTGATTGAGAGACCATGACTCTTTTTTCTGGCTATTCAGTCTAGGCTGCTGTTCATGTGACCTAGAATTCTTCTGTCTATACAGAAGAATAAGTAAATATTTAGTAGGCTTTCATTGTATTTTACTACTAGGAACACTATGAGCAAGTAGCCAATGCCATAATTCCACATGAGTCAGACTATTCTGATTACTGTTCTGACTCTGCTGTCCATTATGGTACCCACACCCACCTTGCCTTTGTTGATTAACTGCTGCCACTTGGCCCCTACTACCACAGGGTCCAATCAACCCCATCGTAGTTAAGTGTCTTAGTTCAATTAGGACAGTTACCACTGTCAAATCAGGTTTACATAAAATAGCAATTACAGCAGTCTTCAAGGATGCTGCAGCTCCCTTCACAAATTTATTCCTCACCATACTGGTGAAAGGCATGTCTTCTAGACTCTCCATTTTTAGCTCTAGGAGTCTAATCTGATAAATCCATTCTAACAAGCCAATTTCTCTAAGCCTCTGGATACCTTCTACATTATACCAAGGCAGGTCTGGTACTTCAACTTGACTTAAGGTAGGCCACTGCATAATCCATGTCTCAGTAAGCCAACCAAATAAACTACTAGATCATTTCCTAATCTCTCAAGCTGAAACATTGAATGAAGAACTCGTACTTAGTGGGCCTAAATCAGTAAACTCAGACTGATCCAATCTTACATTCCTTGCACCATTATCCCACACCCTCAGTAGCCATTTCCATACATATTCTCCAGGTTTCTGTCTGTACATGTTTGCAAAATCAAGTAGGTCTTTTCAACTGTAGTGTACCACCTCCTCAGTCACACTTTCTATTTCATCAATCAATATAATGCCTTCTGTGGCTGGATAACCCAGAAATACTTCAAGGCAGTCAATAAAATTTGTTCCATTAAAAGGATCACCTCCAATGTCAATACACAAAGACTGCCCTAATCCAACTTGCATTATTTGGTGAACAGCTTCATAAATCAGGGTGCCAGATCTGCACACAATACCAATTCTTCCTTTCTTGTTGAGTATTACTGGGCATGATACCAATTTTGCATTCTCCAGGATTGATGTCTCCAGGGAAGTTTGGCCCAATCAGCCTAGTCTTTCCCTGGTACAGCAGTGCTTGTTTAACCCACACCATGTTCTGCTGTCCACCAAAAGGTGACCACGGCAGAGGAGGACTTTAACAATCAGGTGGATAAGATGACATGTTCAGTGAAAACCAGCCATCATTTTTCCTCAGCTACTCCTGTCATTGCTCAATGAGCTCATGAACAAAATGGCCATGGTGGCAGGGATGGAGGTTATGCATGGACTCAGCAACATGGACTTCCACTTACCAAGGCTGATTTGGCTACTGCCACTGCTGAATGCCCAATCTGTCAGCAGCAGAGACCAACACTGAGTCTGCGATATGGAACCATTCCTCGGGGTGATCAGCCAGCAACCTGGTGGCAGGTTGATTACATTGGACCACTTGCATCATGGAAAGGACAGCGTTTTGCTCTTACTAGAATAGATACTTATTCTGGATACAGATTTGCCTTCCCTGCATGCAATGCTTCTGCCAAAACTACCATCCATAGACTTACAGAATGCCTTATTCACCATCATGGTATCCCACACAGCATTGCTTAGGATCAAGGGACTCACTTCACAGCAAATGAAGTGTGGCAATGGGCTTATGCTCATGGAATTAACTGGTCTTACCATGTTTCCCATCATCCTGAAGCAGCTGGCTTGATAGAATGATGGAATGGCCTCCTGAAAACACAATTTTGATGCCAACTAGGTGGCAATACCTTTAAGGGTTGGGGCAATGTTCTCCAGGAAGCTGTATATGCTCTAAACCAGCATCTGATATATGGTTCTTTTTCTCCAATAGGCAGGATTCATGGGTCCAGGAACCAAGGGGTAGAAATAGGAGTGGTGCCACTCACTATTAGCCCTAGTGACCCACTCAAAACATTTTGGTTACTCTCCCTGCTACCCTATGCTCTACGGGTTTGGAGATCTTAGTCCCAAAAGGAAGGAGACGCCCACCTGGAGACACAATACTGATTGAATTGAACTGGAAATTAAGAATGCCACCCAGCCATTTTGGCTTCCTCATGCCTCTGGATCAACAGACAAATAAGGGCATTACTGTACTATCTAATGTGATAGATCCTGATTATCAAGGGGAAATTGGATTGGCTTTACATAATGGAGGTAAAAAAGAATAAATCTGGAATACAGGAGATTCTTTAGGATGTCTCTTAGTACTACCATGCCCTGTGATTAAAGTCAATGGAAAATTACAGCAACCCAATTCTCATATGACTGCTAACAGCTCAGACCCTTCAAGAATGAAGGTTTGGGTCACCCCACCAGGCAAAGAACCACGACCAGCTGAGGTGTGTGCTGAGGGCAAGGGAAATACAGAATGGGTGGTGGAAGAAGACAGTTCTGAATATCAGCTATTACCACATGACCAGTTGCAGAAATGAGTACTGTGATTGTTACAGTTCTTCATTGTATATGTGCATCAAATATTTTTGTTTCCTTCTGTTATAAACTGTGAAATGTAAATATGGTTAATGCATTTTGGTTGTACATGGGTTAGTGTGTCATGTTAGGTGCAAATATAACTCTATAATTGTCTTTATTTAGAGATTATATATGGTTAAGAAGATGTGTACAACAAGTTGACAAAGGGTGGCCTGTGATAGTTGGAGCTGTGTGTCAACTTGCCTGGACCACAATTCTGTGTGATTTAAGGTGCTGTGATGTGGTTATTCCCATGATGGGATCAGATGATTATGTTTTGAGCAGCCAATCTGTTGAAATGGAGTTTTGCTAGGGGTGTGGCCTGCTTCCAGTATGTCTACTGACATCCTGGGAAAAGAGACATTCCTCTGTGGATTGGAATTCTGTTGCACTGCCTACAACTGCCCATGAGTGAACAATCCACCATTCGGTCTGGAGATCTTGTATTCATCATTTGTTGGAGTCAACAGCCAGTACACTGCCTGCCAATCTTGAGCTCCTCAGCCTCTGCAGCTGTGCAAGTTGGGAAAAGCCTCCAGATTTACATTTGATCCAAGAACTTTGGACTTGCCAGCTTCTATACGTGCATGAGCCATTTTCCTAAGATAAATTTACATAAGCTTTGGGAGCTCTGGTATATATACATAAGCTTTGGGAGCTCTGGTAGCATAATGCCTAAGGCACTTGACTGTTAACCAGAAGACTGGCGGTTCGAACCCACCAGCCACTCCTCAGAAGGAAGGTTGGGCAATCTACTTCCATAGTGATACTCCCTCGGCAACCCAAGGAGGGGTTGCTATGAGTCGGATCCAACTCGACGGCACATAACAACAACACATAAGCCTTACTGGTTTTGTTTCTCCAGAGAACACAGTCTAACACAACAAGTGTTTAAATTTCAGGACATTACTAGAAGGATTATGACTTCTTTCTAATAGAGGCTAGTCTAAATGCAAAGAGATAATCACTTGAATTTAACCACAAATTTCCTAATGGCTATGGCACCCGAGAATGTCCATGGTTGGCATTATTATTTGGAAAGACTATTTACTCAAAGTAAAACAATTGTTCAGTGGTGTCATGCAGAGTAATCTCAGAGCCTAGAATATGTAGTGATATGCAGTGAAAGCAGCAATAGTATCCACCACATGTGATGACACTCTGAGAACACAGCTCAGAACCTTGTGTGTTTTACCAAGTGCATTGCCCAGAAGGTATCTTATGGAATCTGAATAGGAAACACATGTGAACCATTCAAAATGTGTCTTCACATGCTTTGATCATTTGTTCATTCAAAATATCAACCATTAATAATGTAATTACTAATGCTTAGAGCGATTACAATTGTTATTTGTTATTTAATAAGAGTATGTTTCAATTGTTGAAGATCATTTATATATGAGCACTTTTCAAATCACTTACTTTGGTGTTTACAATTATTTGATAATCAGTTATTACTCTCTTAATTTTGCAAAAGAATAAACAGAGAGCATGGAAGTTAAATAATAAAGAAGATTGATACAGGGACCATGATATTTGAAATCTGGTCCATAAGAGACCAAAGATAGAACTGATTCCATTTTGCTCAGTCATTCTTTCTTTTTAAGACAATTCTAAACTTAGTGTTCTCAACATCAAGCATCCCTTGTCATCAAGTTCATTCTGACTCATAATGACCCTCTAGGACAGAGTAGAATTACTTTTAGGATCTTTACTGAAATAGACTGACACATCTTTCTCCATAGAGCAGCTGGTGGATTCCAACTGCTGACCTATTGGTTAGCAGCCCGACTCTTAATAATTCCACTGCCAGGGTTGCTAGTGTCCACAACTCCTATCTATTAAGTGAAGGTGGTAGATCCTCTTTATATTACTGACTAAAAACATGTTTAAAATGTGCTTTTTCTTTTGAAATTTTACTTTTCAAATACATTTTGTACAATTTCCTCTTCTACTCTTCTAGACTTATTTCAATATGTAAAATGACTCTTTGATTTAAAATATACTTCTCAATATAAATAAATTAATTATATTCAAAAGAAAATCAGTAAATTAGTTATTTTATTTTTTGCTAGCACAATGTATTACTTAAAGAAATATAACTATAGTTTTTACAAAGTGTCTCCTAGTGGCCAAAGTTATGAAACTTATTAGTCATAACTAAACACTTTAAGGAAATGAGTCACTGAACATAGAGTATCAGAACCATATTCTTGGGGGACACTAAGGTCAAGGGTCATAACACAGTCCCCAAAGACAATGTTTCTACATTCTATTTTGGTGAGTAGTGACTGAGTTCTTAAAATCTTAAGAGCTGGCATCTAAGGTACAACTATTGGTCTCTCCCTGTCCAGAGCAAAGAAGAGTGAAGGAAATCAAAGACACAAGGAAACAATTAGTCCCAGAACTAACAGACCACTTGAGCCTCAGTCTCCATGACCCTAAGATCCAATGATCTGCATGGTGCTTGGCTATCACTGCTGAACACTCTAAAAAGGTTCATAATAGGACATCCCAGAGACATTGGGGGAAAATATGGAACACACCTCAAAATCATAAAAGGAACAGGCTTACGGGTCAGTGAAGATTGATGGAACCCTCCAGACTATGGCCCTTAGACACTCTTAAAGCTAAGAACTGAACTTAACCCACATGACTTAACTTTTAGTCGAATTATTTATAGACCTCTAAGATGAATAGTAATACCAGAAAGGTATGCACTTATTAGATCAGTGAAGTGTATAAGATCAAGAGGACAACATTTGCCTAGAGATAGAGCTAGGAAGGTGGGAGGGAATGGAAAGGAAGGACAAAGCACAGGGATAGGCACGGGAAGGAAGTGTGAAAAATGCTATTACTGTGTGGGGATTGAAGTAAATATCACAAAACAGAATGTGTGTGGGTTGTTGAATGGAAAATGAATTTTCTCTATAAACATTCACACAAATCCCAATTAAAAAAAAAAAAAAAAAAAACACTTTGGAAACCAGAGTAAGTATTTTTAAAAGCTGTCTTAGTTTGTTACCATAAGAATGTTTGCAATCTCTACCCACATTTTTCAATGTAAGTATTATGCTGTATCTGATGCAAGTAGTCCAAGCAGTATAATCCAATGCTGATTAAAGCTTTATTTCAAACTTACTTTTAAAAAAAGAGAGAGAGAGACTCCTAGTTTTGCATCAGAAGGAAGGTTGAACAATCTACTTCCATAGTGATACCACCTCAGAAACCCAAGGAGGGAGGAGGGGTCACTATGAGTCCGGTCCGACCTGATGCCACATAACAACAACAACAACAGCAGTTTGCATGCTTGGAATAAAGTGCAGTGAAATCTCTTAGTCAATTACAGTTTCATTAGTCAATACTATTGATCACAATAAGAGTTATTTATTCAGGTAGAAAGAACATAAATTACAGCAATAACATTTATTTTTTATGAAAATAAATTACAACTCTAATTAGCAACTGTCTTCTGTGATACTTTTCATTTGTGACGATCATTTCATTGTTATTTAGAGCCTTTATATGCAATCAATGCTCTGTAAGGACCTCAAGCTAATAGTTTGTATGAATCAGCACTTCAAAAGCTCTCTTCAATGAAAAAAGATCACTATCATTGTTACCTGATTGTTTAATATTTATTGAGGAGCATATTTTTTCACTGAGCTTTGCCATTATTTACCTTGGTTATAAAGATTTCAGTAAAATATCTATAGAGAAAATATCCTATTTGCATGAACTTCAAAGGTCTTTTTTTTTGTTTTGACTTAAGATTTTCTATTTTCTGAATTATCTGAAATGTTTGAAGGACTTGGGTCAAAATATTTTAGCTCAATAACTTCAAAGATTTTTAAAGTGTGAAAGATATCATTTAATCTTTTCCTTTGTTATTATTCCAAATCACTCAATAATCAACTCAATTAGCAATAGGTATCGTCCTCTGTTCTCCCATATTATATAGTATTTTGATCTAATATTTTAGGTTATTATGGAATAAATATATATTAACATATCACAGTATTGTCCCCCTTTTTTTTTTTTTTTTTGTTCTACACTATTTTGAAGGGAGCTCTGGTGGCACACTGGTTAAAGCACAGACTGGTAACCAAGAAGTAAGCTTTTCTAACACACCAGCTTTTCCATGGGAGGATGATGAGACAGTTTGCTTTGTAAAAATTGACAGCTATGGAAATCCTATAGGGCAGTTCTACTCTGCCTTGCAGGGTCATTAGGTGTCAGAATTGACACAACTGCAGGCAGTGAGTTTGATTTGTTTGTATTTGTGTTTGTGTGTATGTGTGTGTGTGTGTGCATGTTATGGTGTGTTTCATAGTGATATTGCCTTGAAACCCAAGAAGGGATCACTACGAATCGAATTGAACTTAACGGGAGTGGGTTTGGGTATCTTTCCTAGTGGTAAGAAGAAAAACCTATGGATGACTTATAGGCTCAAATTGTGTCTTGTGTTCATTCCTAATCAATAGTGAAAAGATGGTTTGAATGCTATATATATATATATATATATAGTGAAAATACAAATTGATACATATATTTCCATAAAAAATTTTGATGTTATCCTCCAGAAGCAGATATCCAACTTTCTGTTTGACATCCTGACTTGGATAGCTTACCTATTATTTTAAACTTAACAGAGTGTCCCAAACTAAATACTTCTTCTTAAAATCCATTTCTACTGACTGGAACAAATAACATCATCATATGCAAATCAAAGTTAGAAACTCAGAATTTTATCAGATACTTTATTTTATATTTAAATATATTTTAGTTATATATTTATGTCTGTGGTTACCAGTTTATTGTAGATAAATACTAAATTCCAAGAGTACACAGAAAATGTTTATTTGCATTACTATTCTACATACAATTGTATACATGCTTCTTATATTGGTGTTTGATAAATATTGTGGTACAACTGGTTTTAATTTTATGATCATTATGTTTGATATAAAAATGATTATTGATTACTCTAAGGAGGATTACAACACAAATGAGTAAAAATTAATGCACAATGATAATCATTGTTAATATAATTCATAGTATTATATGAAACTCTTGGGAAATTAAACCAGCTTTCTCATTTCACACTTAATTTAAAACCCTTAGAAGTTTGAAAAATTAACAGTGGTTACACATAAACAATGACAGAATGTAATCTAGATCCTAATTAGTCTTTTTTTTTTCCCCCACTTGATGTTGACTATGAGGGAGATACACACACACACACACACACACACATATAAATTAATGATGTGTTTAAAGTCATCAATACAATATCCGTGATATTTCAAAAGGGATCTTGCCAATATTAATTACTCATATATTTTATCTATCTATCTATCTATCTATCTATCTATCTATCTATTTATTTATTTATTCTTCTGATTAGGGAAAGGAACCCTGGTTCCTCAGTAGTTAGAAGGTTGGGCTGCAAATGGAAAGGTCAGCAGTTTTAACCCACCAATCACTCTGAGGGAGAAAGATGTGGCAGTCTGCTTCCCTAAAGATTTTTAACTTTGGAAACCCTATGAGGCAATTCTACTCTGTGTTATAGGGTAACTATGTGTTGGAATTGACTTGAAGGTTGATGACAATGAGTTTGACTTCTGCTTAAGGAGTAACTTTCTGACTCCCAACCAGTTACTTTTAAGCAAAAGTCAACTAAGTATTTCTTAGCCAATAAATGTACACTAGGAGCTCTGGTGGCATAGTGACTAAGGCATTTGACTGCTAACCAGAAGGATGGAGGTTCAAATCCACCAACCACTCCTTGGAAGGAAGATTGGGCAATCTACTGTCTAGGAAACCCAAGGAGGGGTACTATGAGTAGGATCTGACTTGACGGCAATGATTTTTTCTGTTGTTGCTGTTGTTTTGTTTTTTGAGGTTTGCATGTAACAGTCTGAAAATATTGGTTGTTATCTACCATAAACATGCATCTCAGGATGTGAGGTTATGAAGTTATGGCTGTTGATCCAGTGTGTCACTGAGGGATACATTTCCTGAACACAAATGTCAATCATACTTGTATTAAATCACTGTTTCTTAGTCAAATCATTGTATCATCTGGAAATACCAGAATGTAAAAATATTGAGAAAACATAAGAGTGTATGTTTGTGAATGGGAGTCAAGGTTAATAATCATGTAAATGGCAATGTGTATTCCTTTGAATAACATACTTCTGAACCTTTGTGATTCCTTTTGCTTAACACTTTTTCATTACATATTCTTTTTCTTAAAGAAGGGTGATGTGTGTAAAGGTGGTTAGTTTGATTTCTTATTCATTCATACTCTATGTTCAAGGAGACTAATGCCATTTTAGGTACACATTCTTGTAATTTGTCCTACTCATAACAACAACAAAAAAATTCTGTCAAGTCCATTCTGATTCATAGTGATCTGACAGGACATAGTAGAATTGTCCCAGAGGATCTCCACAGTGGAAATTTTTACAGAAGTAGACTGTCATATATTTCTGCTGTGGAGTGGATGATGGGTTCCAACCACTGAGCTTTCAGTTAGCAGCTGAGCACTTAACTACTACACCATCACCCATAGTAATGTTTTATTGATTTGAGTAAAATAACTTCAGACAGCTCTAGAAAGTTGTCATAAGATGGAACTTTCCTTTACCCTTGAATGCAGAAAACTATTAAAAGTTAAATTAAATGTTCATCTCTTAATTGCATTTTTGAGCTATTAAAAATCAATTCAGTTAACTTTAAGAACATGACTAAATTATTATTAATTGTATTATATTTAGATATTTTTCAAAGTATGCAGTCTATTGTTTGATGCTTAAAAATATGATCCATGTGGAGAGAAGCTTTGATCCAGCCATACTGTTATATGTCTTGATTTTCTGTTAGTCATATTTTATTGTTAAATTAGCCTCCTTGTAGACAATAAGAAACATGAAAGTCAGGAATTATATCTGCCTTAAGAACTCTGGTGGCATAGTACCTAAGGTATTTCACTGCTAACTAGAAAGCTGGCAGTTCAAACCCACTTTCGGAAGGAAGATCAGGCCATCTACTTCCATAGAGATGCCACCTCAGAAACACAAGGAGGGGTCTCTATGAGTTAGATTTCACTCGATGGCAGTGAGTTTGGTTTTTTGGTTTTGTTGAGCCTGGTATAGTCTAGTCCAATGGTGAGTTCATAATAGCCATCAAATGAATAGTTATTGGAAGAATATGAAAATGCAGGCCCATTTAGACAATAATATTTCATGTCTTTAAAAAAAATAACATTGATTTCCATGATTCAAACAAGAAAAATGAGTTAGGCATTATGTCACCAGAGCTCTCCCAAAAAATCCACAGTAGTAGTCAATACATAACATATTCTAGTGTCTTGGAAATGTGAGTGCCTCCTTGGACTATTTCAAATTAATAATGATGTTTATAATTTATAACTACATTTCAAATGTCCAGTAATGTTTCTTTTGCATTTAGCATTTATAAAAAATTATTTACTCATTCTAGGAGATGTTGTTGTTGTTAGGTACCATCGAGTCCTTTCCAACTCATAACAACCCCATGCACAGTAGAACAAAACAGTGCCTGATCCTGCACAGGATCCATGATCCCTTTACACTTGAGCCCATCATCGCAGCCACTGTGTCAATCCATCTTATTGAAGGCCTTCCCCTCTTTTGTCGATCCTCCACCTTACCAAGCATGGCTTCCTTCTCCAGGGAATGGTCCCTTCTGACAACATGACCAAAGTAGGTGAGATGAAGACTGGCCATTCTTGCTTCCAAGGAGCATTTTGGGTGCACTTCATCCAGGACAGATTTGTTAGTTCTTTTAGCAGTCCATGGTACTTTCAGTATCTTTGCCAGCACCACAACTCAAAAAAGTATCAACTGTTCTTCGGTCTTCCTTATTCATCATCCATCCCTCACATGTATATGAGGTGATTGGAAATATGATGGCTTGTGTCAGGTGCACCTTAGTCCTCTAGGAGACATCCTTGCTCCTCAACACTTGAAACAGTTCCTTCGCCGTTGACCTTCCCAGTGTCTAATATCCTGACTGCTGCTTCCATTGGCATTGATTGTAGAAACAAGCAAAGTGAATTTTTTGACAACCTCAGTCTTCTCTCCATTTATTGTGATGCTGCTCATTGGTCCAGTTGTGAGGATTTTTGTTTTCTTTATATTGAGTTGTAATCCATACTGCAGATTGTATTCTTCAACCTTCATCAGTAAGTGCCTCAAGTCATTCTCACTTTCAGCAAGCAAAGTTGTATCATCTGTGTATCTCAGGTTGTTAATGCTTCTTCCTCCAATCCTGATGCCATGTTTTTCTTCCTATGGTCCAGCTTCTTGGATTATTTGCTCAGCATACAGATTGAATAAGTGTGGGGAAAGGATACAACCCTGACACACTCCCTTCTTGATTTTAAACCATGTAGTGTCCCTCTGTTCCGTTTGAACAACAGCCTACTATTCAAAGTGCAGGTTCCTCATGAGTACAATCAACTGTTCAGAAATTCCCATTCTTCTCAATGTTATCCATAATTTGTCATGAAACACACAATCAAATACCTTTGCAGTCAATAAAATACATGTAAACATCTTTCTGGTATTCTTTCCCTTGAGCCAAGATCCATATGACAACAGCTATGATATCCCTTGTTCACGTCCTTTTCTGAATCCAGCTTGCACCTCTGGAATATATCCCTCCTGAATTTAGAGACCATCTAAAGAATAGATTTGATGCATTGAACACCAACGACTGAAAACCAGAAGAATTGTGGGGGGATATCAAGAACATTATCCATGAAGAAAGCAAGAGGTCACTAAAAAGATGAGAAAAGAAGAGAAGACCAAAAAGATGTCAGAAGAGACTCTGAAACTTGCCCTTGAGTGGAGAGTAGCTAAAGCAAATGGAAGAAATGACAAGATAAAATAGCTGAACAGAAGATTTCAAAGAGCAGCTAAAGAAGACAAAGCCAATTACTATAATGACATGTGCAAAGACCTGGAGTTGGAAAACCAAAAGGGAAGAACACACTCCACATTTCTCAAACTGACAGAATTGAAGAAAGAAATTTAAGCCTCAAGTTGTAATATTGAGAGATGGGCAAAATATTGAATGATGCAGGAAATATCAAGAGAAGATGGCAGGAATATACAGAGTCACTGTACCAAAAAAAAACTGGTTGATATTTTTCCATTTCAGGAAGTGGCATATGATCTAGAACCAATAGTACTGAAGGAGAAAGTCAAAGGGGAGATTTGGTGAAGAACAAGTCTCCGGGAATTGACAGAATACCCATTGAGATATTTCAACAAACAGATGCCCCATAGGAGGCACTCACTCGGTTATGCCAAGAGATTTGGAAGACAGCTAAGTGGCCAACTGACTGGAAGAGATTCATATTTGTACCCATTCAAAGGAAACGTGATCCCACAGAATGTGGAAATTATTGAACAATATCATTAATATCACGCACAAGCAAGATCTTACTGAAGATAATTCAAAAATGGTTGCAGCAGTAATATTGACAGAGAACTTCCAGAAGTACAAGCTGTATTCAGAAAAGGATGTGGAACAAAGGATATCATAGCTGTTGTCAGATGGATCTTGGCTCAAGGCAAAGAATACCAGAAAGATGTTTACTTGTATTTTATTGACAGCAGCAGTATATTGACAGAACTTCCAGAGGTGCAAGCTGGATTCTAGGAGATATAGCAGCTATTTTATGAGCCAATGAAATCAGACAAAATATATATTTTTTATTTTATTTATATTTATAAATATATATTATATATCTAAAGATGATTATCTTTGTAATGTAATAGTTAAACATTGTAAGATACAAATTATAATATTATAACAAAGATTTTTATTTAAAATATTATAGCCTTTCAAATCAGTGTCTCAATTTCTTGTTTAAATATTGATAATTCTTTTATTTTTACTTTTGTCATGCTTTTCATTCTTAAAGTATTTTTATACAAAATAGATCATATTCTAAAAATTTCTGTTAAAAATTAAAATTATCTGTAATAGATTTTCAATATTAGCCTTTTATTCAGCATGATATTCCTGTCTTTTCTGCAATTTGTTAAATAGATGCTTAGTAATCCTGATAAATTTTGAAGGACTGCAAATTTTAAACCCTTAACAAAACACTTAAAAATTATATATATATATGTATATATATATATATAAAATATAGTATATTATAAATATAATAATATTATATATATAAAAAATTATGTATATATAACTATATATATGTAATTTTATATATAATAAAATATATATAATTTATTATATATATATATTCTCCTGTTCTTCCTGGACTTCCAATAACATGATGATAACTCCCCAAATAAATATATATTAGGTCAAATGGTTACATGAAATGTACTTCATTATATTATTTAAGAAATTTCAGAAAATCATTTAAATATTCTGATATTCATTCTCCTGTAGCATAAAATTATGATCAACGGATAAAATATTGAAGTTGTTAAAGATTTCATTTTACTTGGATCCACAATCAACACTAATGGAAGCAGCAGTTAAGAAATCAGATGAAGTATTGCATCAGGCAAATCTGCTGCAAAAGACCTCATTAAAGTGTTGAAGAACAAAGATGTCACTCTGAAGATTAGGGTGCACTTACCCCAAGCCATGTAATTTACAATTGCCTCATATGCATGTGAAAGTTGGGCAATGAGTAAGGAATACTGAAGAAAAATTGATGCATTTGGATTTTGGGGTTGGCAAACTATACTGAAAATACCATGGACTGCCAGAAAAACTAACAAATCTGTCTGCAGTCAATATGCTTCTTGGAAGCAAGAATGGCCAGACTTCATCTCACCTACTTTGGTCATGTTGTCAGAGGGGACCTTCCCTGGAGAAGGATATCATGCTTAGTAAAGTGTAGAGTCAATGAAAAAGGAGAAGATCCTCAATGAAACGGACTGACCTAGTGACTACATTGATGCACTCAAGCATACCACACTGTGAAGAGGGCACAGGACCGGGCATTGTTTTGTTCTGTCATAGGGTTGCTAGAGTCAGAAACCACTTGACCCCATCTAACAGCAATAACATAGCATAAAATATAGGTAGTAGTAACAACTTCAAAAATAGATGATATCTTTGATGATTGAACTGGAAGAAAAATGCCACATAAGCTGACTCATTATGTTTTTGAAGGACTATATAATTTACATTTTTTTATGCTTCCAATACATTAATGCTATAATGATTAAAATATTCATTTAATCAGTTCTTTGAAATCAAGTAAATTAATTTGGAGTTGCATAAACTTTCCTCATTCTTATTAAGTAAATAATATTAGGGGAGGAAAAAAAAGGAAAAAAAAAAAACTTTAAATGGTGGAAACTGTAACCAGCTAAGTGATTCTTAGCTATCTCCCACGAGAAGAACCAATTACTGGAAAACAGAATGAGGTGAAGAGCAAGAGGGCTTTATTGAGATTCAATACGCAAGGAGACAGGGGGACTATGTACACCAAAAACTTTCTATAAGAGCTGAAAAATTGTTAGGGATTTTAATGGGAATTGGGCTATATGGTAGAGGGTTTGAGGGATGCTGATAATGCTTTCTTATTCTTATCAGGATGAGTCATCTTTGCCTTGTGACCTCTCTCATTCTTTTGGTCAGTGATATAAAACCAGCCTTGGTCAGTAGAAATTGTTATAAGAGCCACTTGTACCTATCCAGAGAGATGGACTTTGCAAGGCGGGGAGGATGTGGGAGTGAGTACACTTACATCTATGAGGAAAGATAAGGTGTAATGTGGAAATGAGTGCCTGGAGTCCTGTAATGAGGGACAGGAAAAAAACATATTAAAGCTTGATCAAGCTGGCTTTACCCTTAGGCTATTTTACCCTCTGGGTGATATAACAACCCCCACTTATTTATATTGATTGATTGATTGATTGATTGATTGATTGTAATTTCCCAATCTTGGAAAATTGGGTATCAATTTCTTTCTAGCTACTTCCTGCTGAAAGGGGGCATAGTGGGGGGAATTTTTTTTTTTTTTTTTTTTTTAAGATTGTATCTAAGATGGTGGGCAGAGCAACAAAATTCAGTTGCATCTTGCTATATGAGATGGGAGAGGCATCTTGAGGTTGTGTACTTTTATTCAAAACTAAGATATTAGTTCCTTTAACAGTCTCAGCAGCCCTTGGGGAAATAAACTTCACTGAACTTGGCACACAGTTGCAGACAATAAGGATGGCTATTCCTAGGATTATTAGTGGGGTTAATCATGACCTTAGGGTAGGAAAAATACTTTCAAACCATTCTTATCCACTCCCTTCATATCAGAGTCTGACTTCAGTCTATTAGGTTACTTTGTGAATGGCATCTAGCCCTAGATCTACTTCTGCTGTGGTGTTGATCCATGCCCAGCAGGTTTTGTTTATTATAGGACAGACTCCCCCAAATGTAGCTAGCAGAAAATCTATTGTTATGTGGGATTACAGTACAATTTCATCTAGGGAATTTAAAGACATTGTTGAGCTTGTATAGCTTTTTCTGTTTCTAGGGCTAGTAAATGGATCGTGTCAGATAGATTTTGAATTACTAATTCCATGTGTTAGACTCCTAAACCAAGAATTATGATGCAGAGGAAATACCACCCAAATTCAGCCTTGTTGGGGAGTGGGTTGGTCTCTGTCCTGGAGATGTCTAAGGTAATAGTATTCACCGAGGATAAGTCTCAATTATGTCAGAGTAAAGGGCCTGAAAATTTAACAGGTGGGGTTGAATGGATTTGAGCTGGAAAGGTAAAGAATTCCAAAATATATTGTCCAAAAAAGTGAATGCCATAACATGCCTAATTGCCTAGAAGAATTTGCTGCCTTTGTGTGTGTGTGTATGTGTGTGATTTGGGTGAAAATTTACAGAGCAAAGTCACTTTCCATACAGCAGTTCACATATACTTTGTCTCATGACATTGCCCACAATTCACCCCAATGCAACAGCTCCTCTTCCACCTCCTCCCAACAGTCACCTCTTCCCTGTGTCCATCCCTCCATGCACCCCTGCCCCCTGAGCTGTCTCCCTGTGCGTCAGCAGCCCTTCTTTCTCCCATGTTTGTTCTCTCCAAGGAGTGTATTTACCTCAGGTATATATTCAACTCTTATGTCTATCTTTTGCTTGGTTGGAAGCCAAGTGTGGGTTCAATTCTAGACCTGCAGGGCAGCTAGGGGCCATAGCTCAGTGGTTACACCAGGCTCTATCAGATCAGCAAACCAGGTCCCCCCCTTTTTTTTTGCCAAGTGATTTTGAGTTTTGCTCCACATGGTTCTCCCTTTTTATCCAGGGCCTCCTACATAGATCCCCCCCTGAGTGCTTGACATTGGTAGCCAGGCACCATCTAGTTCTTCTGGTCTCATAGTCATATAGGTTGCGGATCACATGGTGTACCAGTCGCTAAGACTAATACTTTCCATGAATCTTTGATTTTCTTCATTCTTCTTTGCGCTGGACAAGGAGAGACCGGTCATTGCATCTAGATGGCTGCTTGCAGGCTTTTAAGATCCCAGCCACTACTAGCCAAAAATAGGAGGTGGAACAATGTTTTGTGTAGTATGTTATGCCAATTGAGCTTGATGTCTAGGGGCTTCTTTAAAGTTTCTTGTATATGACTTTTATGCCACATAAAAACGTACATCCAGGGGGTCACACAGAGTTATAGTCTCATTGGCATTATTGGTGATGCTTGCATTTGTCTTCATGAGCCAAGGTTCTTCCCAGGTGTCATTACAGGAGGAAAGGCTTTGAAAGTTTCAAAAGGTTTTGCTTATGGAAGTCAGGAGTGGAGCTGCCATTTTCCTGTAGACATTGTCCCATTATAAATTTCTGTGAGGGAAAAACAAGGCATTTTAAAAGGATGTTTCACTAATTGCACTTAGATGTTTGCTGGTTGGGTAGTATATAATAATGCACACTTTCTGATTTGGGAATGGTAATTGAATATGGGAGCTGCCATGACACTGAGGACAGGCTCTGATCTACCCAAATGGTGACAAACCCAACAATGCTAAGATCACCTCTTGTGCCTACTGCCTGAGACATTGTTACCAGTCCATTGGGAGTCCAATCCCAGCAATCAGGGAGATTGGAAGGGTCTTGGTATCCTGGAACTATTATTTATAAGCCTTCTTATTGGTCTACTTCTAAGTCACTTGGAGAGCCCTTTTTTTATTTGACATGATAATAGGTCCCTACATCATATAAGGTGGGACTTTTAAATCTATATAAGAAAGTATCTATTTTGTGCTTTTGTAATATCCACCATTATGGTTAAGTGAGGGATGAGGTACTTTAAAAATCATATACAATTTCTGATTCTTTGGACTTGGGTGTCTTGCTTTATCCAATAAATGGGGCTGACTGGTTAATGGATGGAAACAAAACATGGTAAGATGAGGGTGTCTCTGATCTCCAGGGTCAGGATTCCTTTTGCCTGAAAAATAACAAAGAAGATTTCTGCTTGGGGGTCTCGTGGAAGAGAGAGGAAAAAAAGCTAGTAATATAAGAGAATACTGCTTTTTGTTAAATTTCCTTAAACAAATACTTGAGGTTGGAAATGGGGGTGCAGGAATAAGGGGGGCAATAGTTGGCTGTTGGTCTTCATCTGGTGGCATAGCTTTCACTCTGGTATAATGGATCCAGACAGTGACCCTGGCCAGCTTCAGGCAGGAGTAAGTGGTCAAAAGTACTTTGTAAGGTCATCCTCAGTTCAGAAATAACTGATCCCCTACATGGTGGCTCTTCCGTATTTTTAGGAGAACCTAGTCTCCTGGTTGGAACCTGTGTAAAGGAGTATCAGTGGGGAAAGACAGGTGCACATGAATATATTGATTAATACATTTTAGTATAGCCCCCAAAGACTGGACCAGACCTCTGGTAGCATAGTGCCTAAGGCACTTGACTGCTAACCAGAAGGCTGGCGGTTCAAACCCACCAGCCACTCCTCGGAAGGAAGATGGGGCAATCTACTTCCATAGTGATACTGCCTCGGAAACCCAATGAGGGGTCGCTAAGAGTCGGGTCTGACTCGACGACACATAACAACAACAACCTTTGTCATGACTGAAGAAAGGGCAGAATTCTTCTCGAGGAATGGTCTCCCATATACTAATTCATAAGAGCTCAATTTAACCTACTTTGGGGGCCACTCACTTTCTAAGTAGGGTAATCAATAACACTTGTATCCATGAGAAGTTAGTCTCATGAAAGAGTTTTGCCAACATCTTCTTCAATGTGTGTTTCATTTGTTTCCTGTCTTTCCTAAAGACTGAGGCCTCCAAATGAAGTGTAATTTCCATTTGATACCCAGTGTTTGGCACACTTCTTGAGTTAGTCATGGAATGAAAGCAGGTCCATTATTGCTTTAGATGGACACAGGGGATCCAAATCAAGGGATTAGGTTTTTTCATTAGAATTTTGGTGACTTTGATGGTTTTTCAGTCCAGCAGGGGAAAGCCTGTGGCCAACCATAGTAGATATCTACAAATACTAAAAGAAATTTAAAATTTCCAGGGTTTTCAGCATCACAATAAAGTCAACATGCCAATCCTCCCCAAGGTTGGTTCCACAATTTTGGACTCCAAGTTCATTTAGGTAGAGGGCAGTGGTCTTAGCGTTGTTATGGGCACAAACAAAACATCTTTGGATGGTTTCTCAAGCTGTATGGGCAAGATGAGGACATGAAAGGAAAGTTGGGATCCATTCTTAAGTGGCATTTTACCCATCGTGGGTGGTTGAGTCTAGAGCTCTGATTATAGTGCACATTTGTAATTCTAGGATTAAGTCTTTTCCCTTCTTGTTTGTATACCTTACAGAGGCACAATTCTCAGACACCCATTCTTTGGCCATCTTTAGATCTTCAGATTTATATATAGTCTGATGATGGTCTTGTAGATCAAAATGGAGAATAGAAAGCAGGGTTGTAGGCTCCCCCAGGGCTGCATTTTCCACCTCTGAATCTAGCCATGGATTCTCCATTCTGTCCGGTGTCAGGCTTTTTTGATGTCCTGGGTAGTACCCTACTGCCACCTGCTGGGGTGATGTACTGCCTCAAGGAATCTAGTATTTCAGATACAAGCTTGATCTCTTTATTGGCAATCTTCAGGAACCCTCTCTCCTTCCATGTGGTACCATGGGAATTCAAAAAGAGTTGGGTCTATTTTCTGTCTGTATAATTGTTATTCATTGGCTTTTAGGTAGTCATAGTGTTCTTCCTAAGGCTTTTAACTCAACTTTTTGGGCTGAGGTTCTGGGCACAGCTCACTTTCAAGAATTTAATTTAGCCTGCTTTCTAGTGTTGTTCATGCATGTAACTACTCCCATCAATATCCAGTTCTAAATCAGAGTTCTTGAGGGAAGTGTTCAATAAGTCAGGTGTGCTAGAAGTAAACCTCTTCAATTACTTCTAAACAGTTATGTATGCATACACACACACACACACACACACACACACACCGTCCTGTGGCAATGTGGTAGAGTTTAAATTTAAAGCGGTAACCACCTTTAAAGTCACATTAGGGTTATCTAGCAATATAGTTTTGTACCTTCCCATTAGCCCAGCTGTGAACAAAAAAACCCTTTTTGTTCTAGTAAGGTGAGTATTGTGTTTGGGGTTTGTACCAGCATCTGTTGGCCCAGGGTGATTTTTTTTGGCCTCCTGAAGAAGTTCACACATGGGTGCTACCACTCTGAAACATGGGGGCTAACCTCTGGTTACCTTCATCCAATTACTTGGACAGATAGGCTACAGGTCTCCAAGCTTGGCTCTAGATTCAGGTTAGTACTCCTAGGACAAGTCCCTGTTGTTCCTGGACAAAAAGCTCAATTTTTTTTTTTTTTTTTAGGTCCAGGAACCCTAGGCTGGAGCTGCAAAAGATTGTATTCAATTTGATTGAATGTTTTCTTGCATTTGGGGATCCATACAAAGGCTTCTCTCTCTTCCCCTTTTAAGGTTTCTTACGGGGATTTTGTTAACAGACCAAAGCTAGAAATCCAATTATGACAAAATCCTGCCAATCTTCTGATTTGTCTTTTTGAGTGGGGGCAGGGTGCTACCTGTGCTAGTGCCTCTCTATGTTCCTGAAGAAGGTTCCTTTTCCCTCGAGAAATCTGGAAACCTAGATATTTCATTTTCTGTTGGGAAATCTGGGCTTTATTTTTAGATACTTTATATCCGTATTCAGCTAGAAAGTTAAGTGCCCAGACAGTATTAGTGTCAGAGTTTTTTGTATTTCACTTGCATTTAGGATATCATCTATGTACTGTAGTAGTATCCCCCTTTTAAGGACAATTTCCTGAGTTCCTGGGCCATAACTTCTCCAAACATGGTTGGGGAGATTTTTAGTCCTTGGACTGAAAGTTTGCAGATAAGTTGGTCTTTAATGCCCATAGAGTATCAGTCTATTCAAAAGCAAAATGTGATTTTGAGTCTGGGTGGAGTGGAATGCAAAACAAAGCATCTTTCAAATCTAATATAGTAAACCAGGATTAGCTTCCTGGAATAGTAAAAAGAAGGGTGTATGGTTTGGAAATACTGGGTGGATGTTTTCTACAGTTTGTTTGATTTTTCTCAAATCCTACACAAATCAGTACTCCATTCTAGGCTTGTGGAAGGGCAAAATAAGGGTACAGTAAGGTGACTGGCAAGGCCCCAAGAGTCCTACCTTGAGAATTCTCTTTAGTAGAGGAGCAATTTCTTCTAGAGTCTCCTGTGAAATGGGCAATGTTTTAACAATAGGAGCACCTTGTTTTAGTTGGATGAAAATTGGGGCAGCAAATTGAGCCCTACCAGGTGTCCCTGTTGTCCAAATCTCAGAGTTTATTTGCTGAAGCACTTTCTCAGGTACAGCAGCTGATGGTACACCCATCTGAGCAATAAGAGCTGCCTGGAAAATGTGAAAGTGTTCTGGCTGGATGGAAACTTTAAACACAGATCTTCCATAGATTGTATCAGTCTCTAATTTTCTTAGGAAATTTCAGCTTAATAGCAATGCTAGCCATTTGGGTACATATAAAAATGCATGATATAGGCAATTTTTCCTAATTTTGCAGCTAATTGGCTATAGGAAGGATTTAGTGGCTATAGGAAGTCTTCCTCCAATTCTGATACCACTTGCTTCTTCATAGAATCCACCTTCTCAGATTAGTTGCTCAGCATACAAGTTAAGTAAGTATGGTGAAAAGATACAACCTTGACACACTCCCTTCCTGATTCTGCACCATGCAGTATCCCCTTGTTCTGTTCAAATGACAGTCTCCTGATCTATGTACAGGTTCCTCATGAGTACCAGAAAGTGTTCTGGAATTCCCATTCTTCTCAGTCTTATCCACGATTTGTTATGATCCACACCATTGAATGCTTTTGCATACTCAGTAAAATATAAGTAAAAATCTTTCTGGTATTCTTTGCTTTCAGCTAAGATCCATCTGACATTAGCAATGATATCCCTTGTTCCACGTCCTCTTCTGAATCTACCTTGCATTTCTGGAAGCCCTCTGTCAATATACTGCTGCAACCATTTTGAATTATCTTCACTAAGATTTTATTTCCATGTGACATTAATGATATTGTTCAATAATTTCCACATTCTGTGGGATCACCTTTGTTTGGAATGGGTACAAATATGGATCTCTTCCAGTCAAATGGACCAGTAACTGTCTTCCAAATTTCTTGGCAAAGACAAGTGAGTGCCTCTGGCATGGCATCTGTTTGTTGAAACATCTCAATGGGTATTCTATCCATTCCTGGAGGCTTGTTATTCACCAATTCCTTCAGTGCAGCTCCCTTTTCTGGCTTGCTCTAATATCATCCTCATTTCCTCGGATGTTAGCAAAGTGGTTAAAAATTTCCAATTATCAGCTCAGGTGCAATGATGCATCAAGAAAATTGAGAGTAGTAGTTCAGTCATCTTAGCAGGATCACTACAATAGGTTGCTGTTGTTGTTGCTGTTAGGTGCCATCAAGTCATTTCTGACCTATTACAGCACTGTGTACCACAGAATGAAACACTGCCTAGTGGTATACCTTCTCCACAATCCTTGCTATACTTGAACCCATCGTTGAAGCCACTGTGTCAATCTAGCTTGTTGAAGGTCTTCCTTTTTTTCACTGACCCTCCACTTTACCAAGCATGATAACTTTTTCCAGGGAACAGTCCTTTCAGACAACATGACCAAAGTAGGTGAGAAGAAGTCTGGCCATTCTCTCTTCCAAGGAGCATTCTGGCTACACGTCTTCCAGGACAGATTTGTTGATTCTTCTGGCAGTCCATGACATTATACTGTTTCCTTAGGCTATTTTATCCTCTGGGGGCTATAAGAAAACTAAAATTATATGAGAAAAACACTTCCTAATTTTTACAGGTATAATAGTCACTGTAGTTAATAGCACAGGGCTACTTTGGGTTTCCATATGAAGATTTCAAAGCTGCCAAAGTGTTTTAAAATTCTCTAGTGTTGGCAAAGTTAAGAAAGATATATTTTCTCCAGTCCAAGATACCCTCTGTATATTAAATTATCATATGAAGAAGAGGATTTAATAAATGTGGATTTCCAGTAATAGTCAAAAATCAAATGTTGTAAACATAAAACTAACACATAACAATAAATTATATTTTAGCCATATCTTCCATAATATTTTCTGTTTCTTTCTTTCTTTCTTTCTTTCTTTCTTTCTTTTTTCTTAATGATATATTTTATGCCATACAGGACAATGAGAAAGAAAAAAAAATTGTAGATGCCACATACATGAATTAAATTGCATAATGTCTGAGTCATTTTTTAATGTCTTCCCCCGACACACACACTATGGATATTTTGGAAGAAAGTTGGGCAATCTACTTCCATAGTGATACTGCCTCAGAAACCCAAAGAGGGGTCGCTATGAGTCCAGTCCAACTCAATGGCACATAACAACAACAACATGGATGTTTTTAAATGCTTCAAGTAAAGTAAATATAAGAACTACAGAAATTGGAACAAGTAAGATAGATATGGGACTAATAACCATTTTACCACTCAACATGGTAACTCAATGTATTGATGAGTTGTTTTCTAATTTCATATAAAACATTTAGAATCTTAAGTTATGTGGCTGATAAAGTATCATTATGTAGGGCTGCAATAGAATCATTAATGAAACAGTAATTAATCTGAACATTTGCTAATAAAGTTCTGAGTCTTATGCATAAACCTTGGCAGGTGTTAGACAATATGATAGGTTCTGAAATTTTGCCAGATGTCAATGATAATAACTACTTGACAGTGATAAGTATAAAATGTTAGCAGAGAGAATCACTTCAAGTAGATTTTTCCTGTCAAGTCTTAGTTTGCTGTAACCAGGAGTGAATGTAACAGTTGCTTTGATGTCCTCCAGGGTATGCTGTAGGAGAAAATGCAGGTAGATAGTGGAGACATTTCCTCTATTTTCTATGAAATCTGTGTTCTGTGCTGAATAAAAGAAAATTGGGAGTAATTCATTACATTATTACATTCTATTATTTTGATATAATGTGACTGTTAGTGTGCTATGCTGTTCTTGATTTAAACTACAACCACATAATGACTTCTTGCCTATATTCTTCAATGTGAAAGTATGCTTAATTTTTAAATTTTCTCTATTGTCATTTTAGGATTCTGGAAAAAAAGGTAAAGGTTGCATTGATATATCTTTTAGTTTAAAATTAAACTGCAAAATATAATCACATATTTGAGAAAACATGTCCAATACATTACATTATTATTTTTCTTTTTCCTGATATAGGTATTCTCCACACTTTGCCCCTCTCATACAGCCTCCAGATACCTTCAGTGATAATGGGTAATGGTTTTAAACTCAGTGTTATACTAAGATTGATTTAAGGAATTATTAGTTGGAATTATTTTTTTTCCAAATTATTGATGTCAAGGGAAAAAGTCAAATGCTATATAAGTAGCATATAATTATTCTTTAATTTCAATGTACTCTAAAATCACATGGGAATTAAAAAAAAATAAAACTTTTCTAGACTAAGTTATCATTCATTTTGAACAAAATATAAGGACAAAATAGATCATGCAACTATTTACCAATGATATCTAAAGTCTTTCAGATTTTTAATCTTCATATAGCTCTTAATAGAGCTCTTATTATTATGTTTATTTAAAACTGATCAATATGACCTCCTCTCTCCTTAATACGTTGTGTTTCTGCACTTTTTCCCTGATGTCTTTAGACTCTGGTTGATGGATTTTGCAATTTTATAGATATTAAAACAACAGACAACACAATGAGGACCATAAAAACTCAGTGAGTTTTGCTCTTTGGCAGTAGTTCTCATTTTTTCTTCACAGCAGAGCAATAAAAATGCTGAGAGAAAAATCTTAATAGGATATATGGCCATTTCCAGCCCTGAAGGCTGAGTTTTCATCTTCTGTGTAAGCTGAACCTGTCACTACTATACTCCTCTAAGTGGTAAGCCACTGCATCTGCATCTTTGTGGTTTCATAATCCATGATTCATACTGGAGTTTTGGTTTTCTAAATTTTTACTATATAAAAGAACTGAGTAAGAATGACTTGATAAAGAATAGGATCAAAATCAATATGTTGTTAAATTATTTCATTTATATTCCAAGAGTAGCAGGAACGATTTTCTCTTAACAATTTATTTATTATGTGAAATAATCAAACCTTATTAGGGCAGTAAAATATCAGTTTTATAAAGTGAAATCTGAATGCATTAAAATAATTATTCAAGTATTATATCACATCAACCTTTTTTAGTATTTAGAAGTCTTGGAAATGACTCCATGGCAGTGACTTTGGTTTGTGGTTTGAAGTGAGGATAGTAAACACTCTAGAATCAGAAATTACCTAGAGAAAGGGGTACTTAGCTGGATCTCTTTCAATGCTATATAAGAGATAATGGCTTACTCTACATGGGAGCTCTGGTAGCATAGTGGCTAAGGCAGAAAACTGGTGGTTCAAACCCACCATCCACTCCTCGAAAGAAAGATGGGGCAGTCTACTTCTGTGGTGATACTGCCTCGGAAACCCAAGGAGGGGTTGCTATGATTTGGGGCCAACTCGATGGCACATAACAACAACAACTATATAGATAAGCTATTTTGTCAAGTATAATCTAATTAATTTGAAAAAAAAAGAAAACAATCAGTGAAAATCTAACAAGTCCTATATCGGCTGTTGCATTTAGTACCCACCAGTTTGCTAAGTCATGGGTATGTGTAAATATTTTACAGAACTAAATTCTTTTAAATTTTCTTACTTAAGAGTCAAAATTAAATAAACCTTTACAAATATGGCAAGGGGTAACTGATCTGAGAATGTTACCTTATCTATAATAGATTCTATTTTTTTTTTCCCTTGTGCAGAAGATAACTGTGTACATGTGTTGTTGCTGTTGTTTAATTTTTTAAAAAGTCCTTATATGAATGCTACTTATATTGCTCAGTAGCAGGGAAAAAGAAAGTCAGCATTGTATTAATGTTACAAAATTATTTTAATGTATCTGAAGTTTTGTTGCACTTTTGGTTTGAATCATCCATTAATTTAAATATGTATGTTGTGATAGTCAATATATGACTTGTTGTTTTCATTACAAATTTCAGTGGCTTGTGCAAATATTGCTATATGTACAATATTAGGAGAACATCTCTAACTGTATATTATAAAGATAAGTAAACCATTAACAGAGAATAAAATGACCCTTTAAAAATAAATAAATATATAATAAATATTTTAAAATTAAAATTAGTATAATTTTGTATTAAGAAAATTAAATCACTACATATTGCTTCAGTTTGGTGTAAAAAAAAAAAAACAAACTCACTGCCATCAAGTCTATTCCAACTCATAGCAACCCCCATTGGGTTTCCCAGGCTGTTAATCTTTACAGAAACAGCCTGCCTCATCTTTCTTCCATCAAGCAGCTGGTGGCTTTGATCCAGCTTTGGTTAGCAGCCAAATGCCTTAACCACTGCACCACCAGAGCTCCTTTACTTTAGTGGAGATCCTCTTATTCTGTTTTTCATTTATGTTGTGTATTACATACTGACCTGTTTAATAATCTGTCTTATCTATTCACCAGTTATATCTTCTCTGAAATGAATGTCTTTAAACAGTAAAAACTGCCAAACCAGAGCCTGTGAGACACAGAACCTGTCAGAGAAGGAAAACTCAAATATTTTCCACTAGAAGAAAGATAGGAAAGTGGTAAGACTGCATCCTCTCAAAGGCAGAAAAAATTGTGAGACCTGGAAGAATAAATAAGTCCTATCAAGTTCCAATTCTTACAGATTTCAGTGTATAACAAAAGAGTTCAGAGTTATCAGTGATTAAAAAACCTGGGTAGCACAATGGCTTAAGTGCTTTACTGTTAACTGACAGTTTGAATCCATCAGCTGCTCTGTGGGAGAAAGATGTGACAGTCTGCTTCCAGAAAGATGTACAGCTTTGGAAACCTTGTGGGGCAGTTCTATTCTGTCATGTAGGGTTGTTGTGAGTTAGAATCAACTTGGCAGCAACTGGTTTGGGTTTATGTATGTATTAATTTATTAGTTTTATCCTTTATCTAGAATTCAAGAGATCTAGTCAGTTATCAAATTTTATTAAAGCACTTAACATGTGCCAGACATTGTGGTAGACTTTGGAATAGAGTAGGGAAAACAGAGAGAAAGATCCTGTTATCCATGTTGTCAATCTTTAGCAGGATGAAATAACAAACTATAAATAAATAAGCTAGATTGTTATTATTCAATAGTAAGTGACTTAATCTTGTTAAAAGTATAGATTTATCACAATGTGTTCCACAAAATGATGACTACAAATAGTACAAGAGAGAGTGAACATATGTGAGTATGTGTAATGGATTAAGGACAAGAAATATGCCTGCAACATTCTGTCTTTTATCATTTCTTATTAGATGTTGTCATTTTGTGTCAGCAGAGCTCAGGCAGCTGGCACATGTATCTGGGTTCATAAAATCACCACGTACTCTGGCAATCACTTTAGATGTTCCTTATGTCTTCCTATCTGTCTATCTGAATCTGATACTATTTCCAGCATTTGATTCCATTTCTTGATTATAATATGATTTGTGTCTTTCCAAATCCTCCCTGGAATCCACCTCTCCTGATACTTGGATCCTCTCTCAAGGGTTTGCTTGGAAATCCATTCCAGCATCCCTAGTCTTGGAACACTTGATCTAGCAAGCTGATCTCTGGCTGGACTCAGGATTTTTCCTTTGGTGCTCTTAATGACTTTGTGTAGAGAGAATTCATCTTCTAAAAGAAAACTTTACAAATTTCTCCTTTCTGAGCATTCTCTTCTGGTTACTGTGGTTCCATAAAAAGCAGTTGTGGCAAGGATTTGTACTTTGGTCATTCTCTTAATGAATCCCCTATGGTTAATAAATATGTACAACATGGCAATTTCTATGTATCATCAAATACTCCTATGGTCTTTGTAGCTTTTCAAGTTTTATTAATTCACCATTTCATGTATGTGACTATTATTGCTATTATTTAACATTTTATTTATGTATTTGGATGGCCATTTATGAATGTCCTCAAACTACAAACAATGAAATAATATTATTAGCATGGTATTTCAGAAAACAATTGAAATATAATAATTATTTCTTTAAAAATCATATCCTATGTATGTAACTGGTAGCATAGTGCTTAAGGCACTTCACTGCTAACCAGAAGGCTGGTGGTTCAAACCCACCAGCCACTCCTCAGAAGGAAGTTTGGCCAATACTACTTCTGTAGTGATACTGCCTCAGAAACCCAAGGAGGGGTCACTATGAGTTGGGGCCAACTCGATGGCAAATAACAACAACAACAACAACAATGTATGTAACTATACATATAACATCCTTGTTATTAAACATAATAAAATGAATATCCCTGAAACAACCACTCAGTCTATGGACTGAAATATTGTCCATATTCTTACTGTGTAATTGTTCTCATTTTTCTCCCCAGAAGTCATCACTATTGGGGATTTTACTTTTATAATTTCTAATTCTTCTAAAGTAATTTTAACGCATGCATGTATTTATAAATAATATCACATGTTGTTTTGCTATATTAAAAGCCTTGTAGTGATGTTTTTTGTATTCATTTTCAGTTTGCTTTTATTATATATTATTAAATGTATATTTCTATTAGACAACCATGTTCGTGCCTATAATAGTTGTATACATCATCTTGTAAAATTGAACATAGAGATAATTTATGACCCAGAAATTTTACTCTTATGTGTATACAGGGCTCTAGGTAATTCTAAATGCATCATTTAGAAATGTACAATCTACTGTTATAACTACTACAGATTGTAAAGCCTGCTTAATGAAAATCAGGCTTTACCCAGTATCTGATCTCCTTTTTATTGTTAACTTAACTAGACACATCTGAGCAGCCGACTTTGATCCAGAGCTTCTTTTTCCCAGATGATTACATCTACAGACAAAAATCTTTTACAGTGTCCATACAACACTATCAATTATTGATATAATATAGATCCTACAGCTGTTCTACTTTTATAACCACTCTAAACCAACAACAATGAGAATGACATAAATAAATAAATACCTACCAGGAATTTTGCTGAGTGAAGAATAATATGCTGCAAAAGGATTATTTCTTTTCTTTTCTTTTTTTCCCAGTTGAATTACTTAAGCTTGAGTTAAGCATTTTTTTTCTGTGAGGTTTGTGGATGAATTGTGGCCAGAGTTTTATAGAAAAGTGTGCTGTGTATAGCAGCATAAAAGAGTCCCTAGGTGATACATAAGAAGTGCAAAATAAGAGTGGTATGCACATGCATGACTATGGTGATTTTAAGATAGTCTTGAAATTAAAAGGAAAAATAACTGTTAGGAGCAATGATTTCTTTCTATACCACAATATGTTTAAGACTGTTGAACATAATACTTACAATATAACATTCCTACTGCCTCTGGAAAATTTGCTGATAATAAGGGATGAGGCTAAATGGAAGAAAAGAGAAGAATAAAAGAACACAGAAATATGAGAAGTTCTGGAGAATTAAACATCCTGTCTTTTTTCCCCCTGTTTCTTGGTGTTCTATATCTCATTAAAATTCATCACTTCTAGTTCTGGTAAGTTGGTGGAATAGGCAGACAAATTACACAGACTCTCTTCAACAAAGAAAAGGGGAACCGATTAACACAAATATAGAAGATAATCCTGGAGCCCTGAGCTTTGAAAGGAAGGATACAAAAGTGGACTAATCTCCAACTAGTAGAAGAACCTGCAATGAAAACACCAAAATAGGAGACATAAAGAGCTGCGGTCTGTCAGTGATTCTGATGGCACAAACAGCTTAGATATTGTCAAGTGGTGTTAGGACCTAAGAATTAACCTAAAAATCAGTCTTCCTAGCAAGGAGCTGTGCAGAGGACTGCACAGGTGTTTGGTGAATAAAAAGGGAAGTAGTGAAGAGGGAGAGGCTGAGCTGTGGATTTTTGGTTGTCCAGAGAATATTTTGAATGTATACAAGTTGTTCAACCATTTTGGATATTTAAAATAACACCTTTCTCTCATATTCCATGGACCTAAGAATAGGCTCCACTTGCTGGGGACCTCAAGGACATTCAGGACAAGAAGAACTGGAAAGGTCCCCTTGTTACTCTTATATCCCACTCCATCTTGGTGATTGGAGGTGCAGCTATCCCTCACTCCCACCCACCTTCTGGGCCTGTAGGAATTCCACTCAAATGTGTGTGCTCCCATGGAACCAGGGTGCCCTGTTTCACCATGCTCAGATTTTTTTTTCTTTTCTTTTTTATTTTTAATTATATTATTTTTAGTGTGTTTGTTTTTGTCTGTTTTAAACTTCTCTTCTTCTTTTTCTTTATTTTTTTCATCCTTTTAATTATTATTCTTTATTCTTCCATTCCCAGGTTGTAGTTTTCAGCTATTTCTCTCTTCCATGTTCCTGATTCCCATTTTTTTTTCTTTCTTGAGGTTAACCTGATTCCTTGTTTTCCTTTTTATATTTTTTCCATTTTTTCTCATTATTCTCCTACTGTTCCTCTTTTCTCTTATTGCCCCCTCCCCAGATATTGTGTTTTTTTTTTCTTTCTTTCTTTCTTTTTTTTTTTCTTTTTTCCTTTTTTGTTGATTGTTCCTGTGTGTTTATGTGGTATGTTTTTATTGCCCACTTGCTTTTTTTTTTTTTTTTTTTTTTTTTGTTTTTGTTCTAACTGAGTGTGAGACAGCAACCATGCCCATATGACCCAATGCCACCTGCACTTTCTGCAGCTCCACTTATTGAATGAGAGGCAACACTTCCT